>NC_074699.1:34769140-34781640 GCF_029448725.1 Salvelinus fontinalis
CTCCATGCTGTTCAGTAATGGGGAGTGGCACATAAATGATTCCCTTTATAGGGTTTGATGTGCCACACTGAGCGGACCAGAGCCCAGTATGGACAAGCCCTCCCCAGATGGAGAGAACAGGAGGAGAGCTGGAAGAGAGCGAGACCGTGTGACATGCATGACAAGCGGTTCGCGGGCGCACGCTAATTCTAATGGGCGCTGGTGACCCTTAAAAACACATTTAATCAATGTTTCTCTAAGTGCCACTAGCAGAGGTACTGCACATCATTAGAGCTGCATATCAATAACTGCCATGCATAGGAACAACCACAAGTGCAGCTCCTCGCACGTAATAACGCTGAAGTAGCTCATCTGCTAGCTATACGTATAGCTAACGAGAATGATTTACGGTAGGTAGGGAGTACAGAGAGGAAGATCTTCTGTCAATACTGTAGCAGACAAATCAAAGTGAATAAACAATGTCATGATGGTAGCACACCTAGACAGGAAGCAGGAGTACTAACACGATGCTGACAGGAGACGATTCAAGGTCAGCCTTTCAGCCCACTAACAGCACCGTTTCAGGTGCTACACGCTAAATAAGAGTAGACGTTCGTGTATCTACCTGGCATACAGCACGTTTAGAATCATTTTTTTGAAGTTAGATATTTTACCCCACCTCGCTCATTTTTTTGTTTTTCTTTTTTCCCACAGAAGCTGCTTGCTGTTCCTTTTGTGTTTCACAAGATTTCTTGAAAGTGCACGTGAGGGAAAAGTGCATTTGTTAAGAAAAGGCGTTGCACTGCTACTCACAAGGCTGCCGAGCTGCCGAATGTGCTTTTCAAATAGGTAGTGAAGGATGTCACAACCATATTACTTCCTCTAACATAATAGCATTGTCTACCAGGCTCAACACAAAAGAGAAGGCAGAGAAACATCACAGGATCCGGGAAGAAAAAAGCCTTCTTTTAACTTTCAAAACTCCTTAAGTTCTCTGAGCACACAGACTTCCG
Organism: Salvelinus fontinalis; assembly: GCF_029448725.1. NCBI lineage: Eukaryota > Metazoa > Chordata > Actinopteri > Salmoniformes > Salmonidae > Salvelinus > Salvelinus fontinalis. The sequence continues at coordinate 34,770,133 of NC_074699.1, forward strand.
TGAGCCGCCAGCTTCTGTGTGCCAGCTACTTGGAAGAAGGTTGGGAGAAAAAAACAATGTAGTCATTACAGCTTACTTGAGTGTCATTTTGGCAGACCTCATTACATTGCTGCTTGACTTTAGAAGTGTAACTGAAATCCCTTCTCTGTTGTCTTCTGGCCTCGTGGCTGTTAGGTATGTTTACAAGGCACACAAATAAACCAATGATGGCAATTTATTTCACTTCACTCAGCACCGTGTTTTTGAATTCCACCAGCAAAATGTGGGAATATGGTGACAGATACAGATGGAATCAATCACAGACATTTTGTGTATGTTGCAGAGATGTTTTCCTCATCCTCATCTTTCTTTACCGGATTTCCTCATACCACCCAAAAAATACGATGACTACCAGAGAGGCAACAATAACAACAACTACGACAACAACAACAAAAGTCTTGAAGTTTGGTATAGTGGTGCCACATACTGTGGATTTGATGCCATCATTGTCAGCCCTCGGATCGAATGGCCTGTGTGTTAAGACGTCTTTAATTCAGTTTGACATGGTGTGTATGCCAGTGAGACACACACCCTGTTCCGCACCTTGACGTTCACTCGTCAGCCACTTCTGGATGTGGCCTGGAAAATTTACCACAGAGAGAGAGAGAGAGAGAGAGAGAGAGAGAGAGAGAGAGAGAGAGCGAGAGAGAGAGAGAGAGAGAGAGAGAGAGAGAGAGAGAGAGAGAGAGAGAGAGGAGGAAATAATCTGCCATCCCTCAAATCGTCTGAGCTCAAAAGTAATTATTTTCTACAATAACAGGTAGAGCGAAACTGTAGAAGCCTGACAATATGTGAATAACACAAAATGACCAATTACTCTAAACACAGTGTAGACGACAGCTTTCATTTCCTGCAGCAGAGGACAGTACATAAACATGGCTTACGCTGGGTGCGTGTGAAAAGTGCTCAGTTATCAAAGCCATCCTCCAGTTATTTTTCTTTGATTAGCTGCCAGGGCTCAGATACCCTTGCCTGTTAAAAGTCATCTAAGGCGTTCCAAATGAAATCATGGAGAAGGTCCTGGAGATATTGGTGTAGTGGGATAGAGGGGTAAGTAGAGTAAATAGCCCATGGCTACAGTAATATAATCCTGTGTTAATCCTAACCTAATGAGACCCACCGTGAGAAAAGGGGGAAGACATTAGCAGGACATTAAAGGAGAGAAGGAGATTTTTACAAGGGGTTAATTCAAATAAATAAATATTTGTGTAACATTAACCAGGTGAACAATTTAAGATATGTATAAAATATTTTCATAATTTCTTAATAATTTTCTATTTTGTCATAACGTGGACCATTTATATTATTCTAAACCAGATGTGTCTGTAAATTTTTTTAAAGAAATCTGTTACTGGAAGTTGGCACATGACAAAGCAAATGTCATCGCTGACCCTCATGTGCCAACTTCCAGTAACAGATTTGTTTTGTTTTTTATAACACCAAGACCAACATCCCCCAAATCCCACATTTTCCATGTAGTCAATGTTTATGTACAAGTGCTACATTTAGGAAGCCATTTTTAGGCCTGCTGCACCAGTGGGACCAGAGGAAGAGAGGAAAGAGTAGAGAGGAAGAGAGGAAGTGAGTGAGCGAGCCCCTCTCTGTTTTACCTGGAAAGTGAAACCTGCGACCATGCAGCTCCTCTCCTCCATGCCCTGAAACAGGAAGTGATTTATGTCTCCATCCCTCAGTAAAGTCAATACAATCCGACACTGTCCCACCAGTACTCTAATAAACTCTGTGACATAATAAAGTGTTGTGGAGCACCAGCGGGACAGTCTAAAGATTCCAAATATAACACAGCGTAGCACCCTGAGCAGCTGGACACTTCCCCCTTACCCCTCTGATCTTTAATAGGCACTAATCAGACCTGGGCCTGGTCCTGGAAAAGAGAGATGGAGAGAGGGAGAGAGGGAGAGAGAGAGAGGGAGCGAGAGAGAAAGATAGAGAGAGAGAGATAGAGAGAGAGATAGAGAGAGAGATAGAGAGAGAGAGAGAGAGAGAGAGAGAGAGAGAGAGAGAGAGAGAGAGAGAGAGAGGGAGAGAGAGAGAGAGAGAGAGAGAGAGTGAGTGAGTGAGTGAGTGAGTGAGTGAGTGAGTGAGTGAGTGAGTGAGTGAGTGAGTCAGTGAGTCAGTGAGTCAGTGAGTGAGTCAGTGAGTGAGTGAGTGAGTGAGTGAGTGAGTGAGTGAGTGAGTGAGTGAGTGAGTGAGTGAAAAAGGGGAAACATGAGGCTTTACACCTGAGATAGTGAGTGGAGCGCAGCTTCCCATCTCGCAGGAATTCATAAATGAACCATCAGGGGGGAGAAAAGTCCAAACACACATGAAAGTTATACGGTGTATGGGCCCAGTAAGAGGACTCAGAGGAGGAAAACACAGAGCTGGATTACACAGCCACTCTGTGGGGCTGATCCCTGACTAGTAATTAAGCTTATAGCCTTACACACACAGACCCAGGACATACACACATACAGAACAGGTCCACACACACACACACACACACACACACAAGGCATACATACTTAGAGAGAAGATATACGTACACACCACAATGCCCAAAGGCCAGGGTATACCGTGAACACACACACACACCGTACACCCACAGCTCATTTCAGAACTGTCAGATTAGGCAGGGCCCTTAATGTGTGTGTGAGTCAGTGGAGTCTTCTAGGCTAATGAGATTGGGCTAATTGGTATCGTTACTGTAATCTCCTGGGGCAGAGGACAACACGCTTAAACATATACCCACTGATCACACTTAAAACCTGCCAGCACAGCTAAAGGTCATTAGTGGCTGCTCTCAGCTCTACAACACCATGTACTGGGGAGGCCAGAGCAAAACACTGCTCAACACCACTCAAGTTCATAAGGCTAAAAACATTCATTAGCTAATTCCTTCTGTAGATACATGTTTCCAAAAGAAAACATGCTTTAATGCTGCAATTACAAGAGTAAACGTAAAACAAGCAGAAAGAACACTTTGAAACACAAACCATGGACCCACATTGATATGAAACGCGTGTCCTGGTCTAATTAAAGCATGTGTATTTGGGAGATACTCATTTGCATTTAGACCTCAAATTAGTGTAGACCCGTCACTTCTAAAAAAGTTGATTTGGATGGAGTCAGAGGCTCGAGGCCATGGTGTGGTCATATTAACACAATTAATACAGAATACTTCTGGGTACATGCATTCAATATGCAAGATGCGAGAGCAAGTTACATCTGGGATGTAAGGGCATTGTACAAAATGAATAGCATGGTATTTCCACCTTTAGTTTGGTGTCAAAGGCAGCGGCTAAAAATCCCTAATGGTTAAAGGCCAAATAGCTCAAGTCTAACAAACGTTCTGGAGTTTCAAGACTATAGTCATTCTGAATGACGCAAATATGCAATATTACAGACGTTACCTGATATGAAACTGATACAACTTTCAGTTGAACAATGAGAACATTCAGGCATCTGCTACTCTGTGATGTTGTCTGGGACGAAGTGAACTGCAGAAGCTTGAGGCAGTTCATGGTTGGATTGCCACACGTTGAGGCCTATGATAATTATTTGTCCTGTGTAATCTGAGGCACACAGAATGATGGAAAACATTTGTATAATTTTAAGTTATGTGTGAGTAATTAGGCAGGTTACTCATGATATGATTGTAAGCAAAGACGTGTGAGAATATGACATCTGGGGGTCGTTGTCGGTCTCGGTCAGCCCCCTACAGTATCTGCATATCCTCACATTTTCAACAAAATAAAAACACCAATGACACTGATTTATGTCAAAGTTGAAATTACAGGAACGCATCTCTAGTTAGGATGCTGCTAGAAATGTTTTCCATCATTTATTGTTAAGGTATACCACAGCTGAAGCTACAAGTTTTACTGGCATGTAATACAGCTAGTAAATATAGCTGATAACTAATACAGTAAATATATAACAACCTCTTCAACATACGTTGAAAACAACACCGTATCGCTCTCTCTTTTGGCCTCAGAGTGAAATAGCATCATGTTAACCCCATTCCAATAACAACAGCGGCTAACATTAGCCAACGTTAGCATTAGGTTAGGTCTCAATGGTAGAGGCTGCAAGCCAAGACATGTCCGTCCACAACTAGAGACAGGTGTGCCCATAAGCCTGGCCTCAGGTTACTGAGAGAGCTGGACAGTGCGTCATGGCCACATAGTCTTACATAGTCTTAAACTCTCATTCTGGGCTATTTCAGTACACTCATACTCAGCTAATACTAATAGGTTACTCAGCTCTGAAGTTCAGAGAGATCAGTATAACAGGATTTGGAGTCTGAAATAGTTGCTTTGACTTTAACTTAAATCATTATCATCATTGTCATCATGGCCATTCTCCATGTCAATATACTTCAAGAGAAAATATTTAATGCAGAGTGGTTTTCCTCTAAAAATAACAGACTCGGAGTGTACAATGGTTTTGCATTTGACAAAGCTTTGTGAAGCTAAAATATGGAAGGGAAGTTTGCCTTAGCACGGAGGGGAATCTAAGCCCAACCACCTGCTCCCCAGATCCAGGGAATTTTTTGAATATTCGAATAAAATAAAAAAGGGAAGAGAAATCTAAGCATTTCCTGCCTGCCTGTGGCACAGCTTCTGAAGACTAGGAGTATTTTTAAGTTTTAACCTAAAGCAGCGATCGGCCCGTCTGGCCATTCCACTAAACCGCACCATTGTGAACCCAGATGTCGCCATGACAATAAAAGATCAGACTTCTAAAGGGTTTCCTGACTTATGACATCATCACTAAACCCGTCAGACAGGTGACAATGATTAAACCCAGTCAGGATACTAGGATGGGATTGAACCAAGAGGTTAACCCCTATTCACACATAGGCCTACAGGTAAAACTGTTAGAACACCTTCACATCATCTCCAAATCAACAACCTTCAGTGGTCAATGTTCTCATTGCCAACAACAACTTGGCCAACAAACTCTTCAGAGTTCTAATTGTCCAGGCCCTCAAAATCATGAACTCAGAAATTACAACACCGACCAAAACAACCAAAACTTACTGTGTTAACACATTCATCCACTCAACAAATATTTTCCACAATCACCCTTTCATCTACCAACCTTTTCTGTCTGTTGTTATATATTAGAAAGCAGAAGAGGACCTGAGATTGTTTCCCCCTCTTGTCATTGTATAGCACTTCATACATAATGCCTATCTAATAGAGAAAGTGACTTCTTATTCATGAGGGTGGAGTTTGGAAAGTAGTGTTACTAACTTGACTGAGCTCTGCTTTGCTTTGGTTGTCCTACACAGCATTGTAATAATTAACTAATTCGGCTTTCCCAAGCGCTTTGTTTGCCTGCTTCAGAAACATTTACAAAAGGATTCTGGAGTGAGATGCCATGTTTATCTTGCAATGAAAACGAAGCTGGAATGCGAGGTAGAGGCAGCGAGACAGATGTGTGGGTAGGATGGGACTACAGGCAGGCAGACAGGTTGGTGGGTAGGATGGGACTACAGGCAGGGAGACAGGTGGGTGGGTAGGATGGGACTACAGGCAGGGAGACAGGTAGGTGGGTAGGATGGAACTACAGGCAGGGAGACAGGTGGGTGGGTAGGATGGAACTACAGGCAGGGAGACAGGTTGGTGGGTAGGATGGGACTACAGGCAGGGAGACAGGTGGGTGGGTAGGATGGGACTACAGGCAGGGAGACAGGTGGGTGGGTAGGATGGGACTACAGGCAGGGAGACAGGTGGGTGGGTAGGATGGGACTACAGGCAGGGAGACAGGTGGGTGGGTAGGATGGGACTACAGGCAGGGAGACAGGTGGGTTGGTGGGTAGGATGGGACTACAGGCAGGGAGACAGGTGGGTGGGTAGGATGGGACTACAGGCAGGGAGACAGGTGGGTTGGTGGGTAGGATGGGACTACAGGCAGGGAGACAGGTGGGTGGGTAGGATGGGACTACAGGCAGGCAGGCCAGCTGTTAGTTCTATTTCCAGCCCTGTCTCCCCATCAGAAGAGTCGTCAAACAAGCCACCCTCTCATGGACAGCATGCTCTGTTCTTCCTCCAGGGAACGAACAGCCCAAAATAAAGATAGACGGAGGCAGGGCCATCATGGATGCCAGTGTATGGCATGGCAGACCTGTGGTGACCAGAATAGACTGCATACTCACACATAGTCCCCGCTCTGATCTTACACCAGTGGGGATGTTCAACTCCTCATAAAAAGAGTTAGCGAGGCTACCGCTTCAAAACAGATTACACTGACCTGTACTAGACTACTGTTTTATGACTCGTTTACCTTATCATACAAGAAAGAGAACCATAACATCAATCAGTGTTCCACGTCATAGAAAAATACTGTGAAGTTTAGAATGGCCAATCCTCTCATCCAGATTTATATGTTGATTTACTGCCCTGCTGATCTTTCCTGGGTCTCTATGTAATAATACTATACGACTGGTGCTTTAACCTCTCACACCCTGTCATACGTCTCAGGTCATGTTAGACAGTAAAGGCAAGGCCTCTACAGCTCCTCACATAGCTCTATCCCCGTCTGTGTCCATTTGTTTTCACTGACATGTCAATCCTCATCTGCTGGAAGCAGCTCACTAAAGATCAAGCTGTCCTGGAGGATGACATGAGGCCTAAGAGAGAGAGAGAAGAGAGTGTGGAGAAAGCGAGGGGAAAATGAAACCAATTGTAAAGCAGTCTAGTTAGCGTCTAGTGTCAGCGAGGTACACAGGCCTCACCGTATATCATTCGTAGGTCTGGCAGCTAACCCTGCAGGCCCCCGACGGTCCCCTCGCCCCCCTCACCGCGTCTCCTTGTCTCCCTTTCCACTCGCCTCTCACCCTCCTAAACCCCTCTTCCCTCACCTCACTCCTTTCTCCCCCCTAACCCCTTCTCCCTTCGCCTCCCACACTCTCACCCCTCACCTCTCACCCTCTCCCCTCTCCTCAGTGTCAGTGTATTTTATGGCTTTTGAAAGGAAACTAAAGACCACTGATGATTCAGATGAATTACAGCCAGGGGAGGGTCTCTAACGAAGGGCGTCCAAATCTACAGCTCTGCCAGCTTTCTTAACTTCATGGACGGAGATAAACCAGACCTCAGCTCTGGAGAGAACCAGCTGAGAGAGAGAGAGAGAGAGAGAGAGAGAGAGAGAGAGAGAGAGAGAGAGAGAGAGAGAGAGAGAGAGAGAGAGAGAGAGAGAGAGAGAGAGAGAGAGACCTTATGTGCTCAAAGAGACGCAATGAGTGAACATTTATGAAGCAGAATGGACCTTGTTATTTTCTCCCTCTGACAAGAAAAACAGCAGTCAAATGTCAAATAATATTTATTGCTATCAACAGTCAGCAAGAGGTTATGGACACAAAAGCCCAGACCACGGCTGTAGAATTTGACCCCAACAGAAAGAACCTAGTCACAGCATGAAGCACAAATTATTTTCGAGATCAGTCAGTTTAAACGCTTGTTAAATCAGTCGAGTAAAAGAGAAAAAAACTTTGAGTTGTTGTCTGAACCTGAATGAAAAGCTCTTTGTAGTTCACTCCTGTGGGTTTGTAAAAACAAATGTACATTACATCAAGCCAATCATTTCTCCCCCAGACGAAGATCAAACTAATATTGAGTGAAAACACCTGAAAGATGATTCGGTATAGAACACTAATGAGAGAGGCTGCTCTACTGTTAATCACAATACGAGGTGATGCATCTCTACTGCTAATCACAATACGAGGTGATGCATCTCTACTGTTAATCACAATACGAGGTGATGCATCTCTACTGCTAATCACAATACGGGTTGATGCATCTCTACTGCTAATCACAATACGAGGTGATGCATCTCTACTGCTAATCACAATACGAGGTGATGCATCTCTACTGTTAATCACAATACGAGGTGATGCATCTCTACTGCTAATCACAATACGAGGTGATGCATCTCTACTGCTAATCACAATACGGGGTGATGCATCTCTACTGCTATTCACAATATGGGGTGATGCATCTCTACTGCTAATCACAATACGAGGTGATGCATCTCTACTGCTAATCACAATACGAGGTGATGCATCTCTACTGCTAATCACAATACGGGGTGATGCATCTCTACTGCTAATCACAATACGGGGTGATGCATCTCTACTGCTAATCACAATACGAGGTGATGCATCTCTACTGCTAATCACAATACGAGGTGATGCATCTCTACTGCTAATCACAATACGAGGTGATGCATCTCTACTGCTAATCACAATACGAGGTGATGCATCTCTACTGCTAATCACAATACGGGGTGATGCATCTCTACTGCTAATCACAATATGGGGTGATGCATCTCTACTGCTAATCACAATACGAGGTGATGCATCTCTACTGCTAATCACAATACAAGGTGATGGGGGAGAAAAATCCATGAAAACTACCATGGAAGCTGTCTGTATGCAGGAAAACTACTGTGGAAGCAGTCTGTATGCATGAAAACTACCGTGAAAGCTGTCTGTATGCATGAAAACTACCGTGGAAGCTGTCTGTATGCATGAAAACTACAGTGGAAGCTGTCTGTATGCATGAAAACTACCGTGAAAGCTGTCTGTATAAGTGTGTCCTCATTTCCAGTATAGGTTGAGAATGTATAGCCTCCGCCGTCAGACTCCTATAAGCACTGTGAATTGTATATCAGCCTCTAAAGCTGGCCCTTAATCCTATTTGCATTCATATTACTATGGCTGGATCCTAGGAGTCTTTATCCTGAGATTTCCCTATTTGTATGCTTGCTCTGTGAGTGACGGAACTTTATGCATGATGCCAGAATCTGGATGTCGCTCCCATCTCTCGACCCAATTTCCCTCTGACAACCTGCCATTCACCAGGTGAGTGGCACTGGAAGAACCTTATTTGAGAGCGGTACAAATAAGTAAACATAAAAGGCTCTCTGGTGGGTAATGGACTCCATCATACACACACATACAGTATATATACACACACACAGACACACACACACCACCACACACACAGTGTGTGAATTAAATACTGCTAGTGGTTCCCCAGTGGAGAGAGAGGCAGCCACAGGCTTAGCTCCAGTTGGACTGATTTGTGAATCTCTGTTAAACAGCTCTGTGCCTCTGTGCTGCCGTTCACTCTGCCGTTCGGCTGGGGCTGCCTGGCGCAGGGGAGAGGTGCTCTCACCCATTTGCACATTAATAAACCTCCAGAACGTTTATTAAATGCTGGGAGAATAGACAGCATTTACATTTAGAGCTCCGGAGGACATCAGTGTTTGATGGTGTCCCAAATGGCACCCTATTCCATATGTAGTGACCTACTTTAGACCAGAGCCATATGGGCCCAGGTCAAAAGTAGGGCACTACATAGTAAATAGAGTGCCATTTGGGACGCATACTTTGGCTAGGCGGCCAGGCTAGGGCCACATCACAGCCTGGACCTCTGTCTGTCTATGTCTGTCCTGCAAAATCCCTCCACTACACACCGGGCATGGTAATGACATTCCCACTTCAATTACTACTTCTGCCAATATCGACTGGTGATGATAGAGAGGAACATATTATTAACCATGTTATTAACCACATAACCACGACAGCCAATGAGACACATAACCACTACAGCCAGTAAGACACATAACCACTACAGCCAATAAGACACATAACCACTACAGCCAATAAGACACATAACCACTACAGCCAATAAGACACATAACCACTACAGCCAATAAGACACATAACCACTACAGCCAATAAGACACATAACCACTACAGCCAATAAGACACATAACCACGACAGCCAATAAGACACATAACCACTACAGCCAATAAGACACATAACCACTACAGCCAGTAAGACACATAACCACTACAGCCAATAAGACACATAACCACTACAGCCAATAAGACACATAACCACGACAGCCAATGAGACACATAACCACTACAGCCAGTAAGACACATAACCACTACAGCCAGTAAGACACATAACCACTACAGCCAATAAGACACATAACCACTACAGCCAATAAGACACATAACCACTACAGCCAGTAAGACACATAACCACTACAGCCAATAAGACACATAACCACTACAGCCAGTAAGACACATAACCACTACAGCCAGTAAGACACATAACCACTACAGCCAATAAGACACATAACCACTACAGCCAGTAAGACACATAACCACTACAGCCAGTAAGACACATAACCACTACAGCCAATAAGACACATAACCACTACAGCCAATAAGACACATAACCACTACAGCCAGTAAGACACATAACCACTACAGCCAATAAGACACATAACCACTACAGCCAGTAAGACACATAACCACTACAGCCAGTAAGACACATAACCACTACAGCCAATAAGACACATAACCACTACAGCCAATAAGACACATAACCACTACAGCCAATAAGACACATAACCACTACAGCCAATAAGACACATTACTACTACAGCCAATAAGACACATAACCACTACAGCCAATAAGACACATAACCACTACAGCCAATAAGACACATAACCACTACAGCCAATAAGACACATAACCACTACAGCCAGTAAGACACATAACCACTACAGCCAATAAGACACATAACCACTACAGCCAATAAGACACATAAGCACTACAGCCAATAAGACACATAACCACTACAGCCAGTAAGACACATAACCACTACAGCCAATAAGACACATAACCACTACAGCCAATAAGACACATAACCACTACAGCCAGTAAGACACATAACCACTACAGCCAGTAAGACACATAACCATATTAAGTCATATTTCATTTCTCTGATTGTTGTGATGATGATGGTGATAATGACTATTATGAATGGAAGAAAATACGGAAATGTGTTTATATTATAAATATAATAATATAAATATAAGAACAATATAATAATCATATAATAGTAATAATTAGAATATAATAATAAATATAATAATAATATAATATAAATATAATATAAGATTATAAGAATAATAATATAAGACTAATAATATAAATATAATAATAACAATATAATAACAATAAAATATAATATAATATAATACAAATAATAATAATATTATAATAATAATATAATAAATAATAGTAATACAATAAAATAATCATAATAACAATCATCATGTTTTTTGCTGTTGCTCACATTAAAACCCTGATGTATATTGTAGGCCTGTGTAATACACATTGCTTGTGATGATCAATATTAATGGCAGGCTAAGAAGGTAATCACACCCTCCCTCATAATGTATCACCTTATCAATTCATGACACAAAATGGCTAAACTGTCAAAGAAATCGGAAGTCACACTTAAATAAACTTAATACTCACTATTAGATGGCTTGCCATAACAGGAAGGGTGCCAATAATTGTATATAAAGATATGGAAAAGCCGTAGTCCAAACATGAATATTTCATGAATTCCAACACAAAGAGCATGTTAAAA
>NC_074699.1:34786640-34871236 GCF_029448725.1 Salvelinus fontinalis
GTATATGACATCGCCGAAGTCGAGGATTGGTAGGACAGTCAGTTTTACGAGGGTATGTTTGGCAGCGTGAGTGAAGAAGGCTTTGTTGCGAAATTGGAAGCCGATTCTAGATTTCATTTTGGATTGGAGATGTTTACTGTGAGTCTGGAAGGAGAGTTTACCGTCTAGCCAGACACCTAGGTATTTGTAGTTGTCCACATATTCTAAGTTAGAACCGTCCAGAGTAGTGATAATAGTCAGGTGGGCGGGTGCGGGCAGCGATCGGTTGAAGAGCATCCGTTTAGTTTTACTAGCGTTTAAGAGCAGTTGAAGGCCGCGGAAGGAGTGTTGTATGGCATTGAAGCTCGTTTGGAGATTACTTAACACAGTGTCCAAAGATGAGCCAGATGTATACAAAATGGTGTCGTCTGCGTAGAGGTGGATCAAGGAATCACCCGCAGCAAGAACGACAACATTGATATGTACAGAGAAAAGAGTCGGCCCGAGAACTGAACCCTGTGGTACCCCCATAGAGACTGACAGAGGTCCGGACAACAGGCCCACCGATTTGACATACTGAACTCTATCTGAGAAGTAGTAGGTGAACCAGGCGAGGCAGTCATTTGAGAAACTAAGGCTGTTTAGTCTGCCGATAAGAATACAGTGATTGAAAGAGTCGAAAGCCTTGGCCAGGTTGATGAAGACGGCTGCACATTACTGTCTTTTATCGATGGCGGTTATGAAATCGTTTAGTACCTTGAGTGTGGCTGAGGTGCACCCGTGACCAGCTTGGAAACCGAATTGCACAGTGGAAAAGGTACGGTGGGATTCGAAATAGTCAGTGATCTGTTTGTTAACTTGGCTTTCGAAGACTTTAGAAAGGCAGGGCAGGATGGATAAAGGTCTGTAACAGTTTGGGTCTAGAGTGTCACCCCCTTTGAAGAGGGGCATGACCGGGGCAGCTTCTAATCTTTAGGAATCTCGGATGATACGAAAGAGAGATTGAACAGACTGGTAATAGGGGTTGCAACAATGGAGGCGGATAATTTTAGAGAGGGTCCAGATTGTCTAGCCCAGCTGATTTGTACGGGTCCAGGTTTTGCAGCTCTTTCCGAACATCTGTTATCTAGATTTGGGTGAAGGAGAAGCTAGGGAGGCTTGGGCAAGTAGCTGTGGGGGGTACGGAGCTGTTGGCCGGGGTTGGGGGAGCCAGGAGGGAAGCATGGACAGCCGTAGAGAAATGCTTATTGAAATTCTCGATTATCATGGATTTATCGGTGGTGACAGTGTTTCCTAGCCTCAGTGCAGTGGGCAGCTGGGAAGAGGTACTCTGATTCTCCATGGACCTTACAGTGTCCCAGAACTTTTTGGAGTTAGAGCTACAGGATGCAAATTTCTGTTTGAAAAAGCTAGCCTTTGCTTTCCTAACTGACTGTGTGTTTTGGTTCCAGTCTTCCTTGAAAGTTGCATTTCGCAGGGACTATTCAATGCTAGTGCAGTACGCCACAAGATGGTTTTGAGCTGTTTGAGGGCAGTCAGGTCTGGAGTGAATCAAGGGCTATATCTGTTCTTGATTCAAAAAAAATTGAAAGGGCCATGCACATTTAAGATGGTAAGGAAATTACTTTTAAAGAAGAAACAGGCATCCTCTACTGATGGGATGAAATTACCTTCAAGAATACCCCAGCCAGGTCGATTAGAAAGGCCTGCTCACAGAAGTGTTTTAGGGACCGTTTGACAGTGATGAGGGGTGGACGTTTGACCGCGGGCCCATAACGGATGCAGGCAATGAGGCAGTGATCGCTGAGATCCTGACTGAAAACAGCAGAGATGTATTTGGAGGGCAAGTTGGTCAGGATAATATCTATGAGGGTGCCCATGTTTATGGATTTAGGGTTGTACCTGGTGGGTTCCTTGATAATTTGTGTGAGATTGAGGGCATCAAGCTTAGATTGTAGGATGGCCGGGGTGTTAAGCATATCCCAGTTTAGGTCACCTAACAGAACAAACTCTGAAGATAGATGGGGGGCAATCAATTCACATATGGTGTCCAGGGCACAGCTGGGAGATGAGGGGGGTCTATAACAGGCGGCAACAGTGAGAGACTTATTTCTGGAAAGATGGATTTTTAAAATTAGAAGCTCGAACTGTTTGGGCATAGACCTGGAAAGTATGACAGAACTTTGCAGGCTATCTCTGCAGTAGATTGCAACTCCTCCCCCTTTGGCAGTTCTATCTTGACGTAATATGTTGGGGATGTAAATCTCAGAATTGTTGGTGGCCTTCCTAAGCCAGGATTCAGACACGGCAAGGACATCAGGGTTGGAATGTGCTAAAGCAGTGAGTAAAACAAACTTAGGGAGGAGGCATTTGATGTTAACATGCATGACACCATGGCTTTTCCCGTTACAGAAGTCAACAAATGAGAGCGCCTGGGGACACACAGTGCCTGGGTTAACCTCTACATCACCCGAGGAATAGAGGAGGAGTAGGATGAGGGTACGGCTAAAGGCTATCAAAACTGGTCCTCAAGTGCGTTGGGGACAGAGAATAAAAGGAACAGATTTCTGTGCGTGGTAGAATAGATTCAGGGCATAATGTACAGACAGGGGTATGGTAGGGTGCGGGTACAGTGGAGGTAAACCTAGGCATTGAGTGATGATAAGAGAGTTTGCATTTCTGGAGGCACTAGTTATGCTAGGTGAGGTCACCCCATGTGTGGGAGGTGGGACAAAAGAGGTATCTGAGGCATGGTGAGTGGGGCTACGGGCTCCGCAGTAAAATAAAACAATGATAACTACCCTAAACAACAGTATACAAGGCATATTGATAGAGAGAGACATAAAGCGAGGCATAAAGCAATCACAGGTGTTGATTGGGAGAGCTAGCTAAGACAACAACGGGTAAGACAGCAACAGCTAATCAGCTAAGACAACAACAACAACAGGTAAAATGGTGATGAATGGGCAGAGAGGGTCAGTTAACTACACACAGAGCCTGAGTTCGAGGCTGGGGCCGACAGATAAACAAAATAAACTAAATGCAGTACCGTGATTAATGAACAGTCCAGCAGGCATCAGCTATGTAGCCAAGTGATCATAGGGTCCAGTGAACAGCAATAGATGAAACAGGGAAGTCGTTACAACGCTAGCAAGCGGGAGACACAACGTTCATAAAGTTATGTGAACGCTGCGTGTAACACATCCGGTGTCAGGATAAATAAAAAGCCAGGTCTGCTAACTTTCTTTAATTATGTTTAATTACCGCAAACAATGAATGGCAAATGCAATTTTCGTATATACGGGTTCGCTGTATCACCGCGCAGGGTTAACAGGGAACTGGCAAGAAGTACGTAAACAGCTGTTCTTATACCGTGATGACGTAGTTTCAACGCGTCTGTTGTCCTATCACAGTAGAGGCGGGGCGTGGTTTAGACTTTGCCCCGCCTTGCTGGCCCTCGGATTTGTCCAAGCCCCTTGGCGCGTTCCTTTTGTCCACATCTGGTTGCTGGGTAGATTAGATCCGTCTTGTGGCTGTCGATTCTACACTGAAACAGTTCCTAATATGGTATTGTCCAGTATTCTAAACTCCTGGTTGGTCTAGAGAGATGCACCCCTCCCCTCTCCAGACTGTCCACAACTTTTATGGCCTGTGTTGGTCAGTCCTTACACCTACACACACACCGGTTGAGGGCACATGGGACGGAATTACATCGACAGACCAGTCGTGATGGATCGGTGGGGCTCCGTGTTGACAAAGGGTCCAGGCCAATTGGCAAAAGAGGTATTGTAGCTGGAGTAATTTTGTTTGCTTGCCGGGAGATTCGCCTGGCTCGAGGCTAACGGGTATTATCCAGGGTAAAAGCAGCTGGTGTCTGAGATAGAGGTAAAGGCCGCTAGCAGTGGCTAACAATGACTATATAGCTAGTAGCTAATTAGCTGGTTAGTATCTGATGGCTAGCTTCTGATGGAGGTTCTAGCTATAAGGTCTAGAAATAGCAGATCCGTATCACATTGGGTGAGACGGGTTGCCGCAAGGTATATTTAATTTAAAAATGGAAAAAGAGATTGAAATATATTGAAATATGTACAAAAAAAGAAAAAAAAAGACAACATCTACATGGGACAACGACAAACACGTCTGCACTGCTACGCCATCTTGGATTTTGATTCTGATTCTGATGGAGAACCAATATCCAGTGATCTGACCCCAAATACAAAGGTTTAATAATAAATACAGGATGTCTGAATTGAAAAAACACCACTCTACATTTTTTATGTAAATGTATTTCTGCATGCCATTAAAAATGAATGAGACCAAGGCTCACCTCTGAGGTCCCGGAGTCCTTTGATTTGTCTCTTTGACCAGGGGACAGAGCCTGCCCGGGGGAGACCTAGCTGGAAGAAGGGTAGGGTGGGAGTAGGGGGCCCATTGAGTGATGGAAGGGTAAGGGGGAGGGGGCTTGACAGACCGAGGCCCTCCACTGACCAGCCGAACGGCGTACGATCCTAATGCCACGAGAATCCCGGGCTGGAGGGAGAGAGAGAGGGAGAAAGAGATGCGAAAGAGAGATGCCGAGAAACAGAGCGAGAGAGAGAACTTCTGGGATGGCCCCAGCCAGTGTTTAACTGTGTGATTTACTCCACACCTTATTGCCTCCAATGGGAGGAATATTGCTGATGGGAAAAGATAAAATGAGATTGGTGCGAGTGGGGCGAGCAGGACCAGGGCAGGAATTAGGGCCCTGTCCGAGCGGCCTGAATGGGGTTGGGGGAAATGTGGAGGCTATTGCATTTACCTGATGGGGCCTGCTTTAATAGGGTCTGGTTCTTAAACTGATATATCAATTTCCCTCCATGTGGAGGACTTCAAAGCATAGAGCTCATTCCTGCTGCTGGTGTCTGCCCTCCATCAATCTCTGATGGGCTATGGGCATCATCACCTCCGAGCCAGACACAGTCCAGGCTAGAGACAGCCAGTAAGGTGCTCTGTTCACCTATAGGGTCAATCACTGGTTCTGTCCAGTGACATTCAATCAGGTTGGTGGTTCATATGGTTGTCTTGAACTATACACCCAATCAGAATGCATAAACAGAGCCAATAGGAGTTGAAATGTAGGTCAAACTCAGTCAACCCAATCTGAGATAATATGATGAATAAAATAATACAGGTAACTGGCAAAATAAAGAAAACACTTCAGTAAATGAGGGATACAAAGTATATTGAAAGCAGGTGCTTCCACACAGGTGTGGTTCCTTAGTCAATTAAGCCGTTAACATCGCATCATGCTTAGGGTCATGTATAAAAACTCCCAGTTATAAAACATTACCGGAGATTCTGGAGTTGCACCGGAGACAGCATTTTCCACCACCATCAACAAAACACCAAATGATGGAATTTCTCATGAAAGAATCGTGTCGCATCCCTCCAATAGTGTTCCAGACACTTGTAGACTCTATGCCAATGCGCACTGAAGATGTTTTGGTGGCTTGTGGTGGCCCAACGCCCTATTAAGACACTTTATGTTGGGGTATCCTTTATTCTGGCAGTTTCATGTACGTCAGTCTTGTTCAGTGGCCAGGATGATGAAGTTATTGAAGACAGACACTCCCCAGTCTGCCAGCATCCATGTCAAAAAGTTCTCAATAAAGTATAAATTAGCAACGCAACCCATTACACTTTAATTCTGCAGTCATTGAAGGTGACAGACAGAAACATAAAGATCCAGTCCTGCATGGCAAAGCACCTTCAAGTTCATTGCTACTGTTTGTATAGTGAAATTCTAACAACAGAGGTAGACAGACACAAGCCCTGAGACTGCTCTGTTTGGTCTACCATCTCTGTTCTGTGAAATCATATCAAAACAGCTCCTTCTCCCAGCACAAGCCCTCCAGGGCTCTGATGTCACTTCCAGTGGAACACCGAGCTGAAGACTGACACATGCTTCACATAGGTGCAAAAAGAAACAGCCTTTTGTTTTAGCCGACATTTCCCACTTTTACGCTAACTTGTTTTGTCAAAACAATTCCCGCAGAAATTAAACGACACATAGTCAGTCAAAACTATTGCCTAGATCTGCCACAACAAAACTAATTCAGTTGTACAGGCTGACTCTGTGTAGTCCTGTCTCTCAAGTATGTTTTCTGTTGTAACATAGAATGTGTTTCAGGAAGTTGGTGCACTGTGCTCAGCCATAGGAGAGGGGTAGGACATGTACCAGACTATGCTCTTTTTCCCCCCAGTTCCACCTTTGATATAGCTCTGACAAAGATCATACATAAACTTCCATCAGCGTCATCCAGATATTTCATCAAAACCAAACAATGTATGGATTTACTAAATACTGGTATATAATTCAAGCAGTGTTGATAGGGATGTAGTGTGGCGAATAAATGTTCATTCTGCATGAGCTTTTTACTCACTGAGTTTTGAAGCCTCTTAACAATCCTTCACAAAGAAACATGACACAGACCAGACATATGTTAGGCATTAGGAGTCTGAGAACACACTTAAACGGGAAAGACTTACATAAGAAGAATCCGAATTAGGTGAGATTAGGAGTGGAGTGGTGGAATAAGGAAAGTCCATATTGTTAGAGAGAGAGAGAGAGAGAGAGAGCTTCTTTCAGCCTCTCTAGCTAGTGATCAGAGCTATCATTTAGACAGAGAACAAAGACTTGGTAAATACTTAAGGAAGAAAAGGAGAGGGGTCTAACATGTGAGTTGAGGAGTGAAGCGAGCGTGAGGAGTGGGGCGGTGCGTGCTAAAGGAGCTGGCTGGTGTGGGGTACAGTTTGGTGCTGCGGAGCAGACAAGATCTATGAATACAGATCAGCGGAGATGTGAGGGAATTTTACAGCAGGTATTGTCTGTCACTCACCCTGTCTGGCTGTGTGATCAACACCTCCTCGACGGCTGTTTCATCTTCTACCTCCCTCTCACACACATACACACTCACAAACATGCACACACCACACACACACACACTGAGACACACACATACCCTCCCCCAACTCCAGCAGGGGAGACCTGGTGCTGGGGCGTGCCCTTGCCAAAAAGTGACAGGTGTTCAGATCAGAACTCCAAAAATCAAAGGGACATTATTCCTATTATATGTTATGATATACTGCTTACTGTCTGGCTTTGCATTCATAGCTTTCCACAGACATATGGATATGGGTTAGTGAATATACAGTGACATCCACAAAATTCAAGTATAGAAAATTATAAATATCTCTAAAGTGCCTAGTGAAAATACCTGTAAGTTTCATCTAGAGTATAAATGATGGTTTATCTTTTTACTTACATTGTGTTCTTGTAGTCCCGACGGGGAGAACAACTTTGCTAGCCGCGTGTGGGGATAGCCTGAAGCCCTGTCTCACTCTCTGTGAATTCTGCCTGCAGTGAACAAAACACAGAAACATTTTACTGGAAAACAAAACTTACAACCTTGTGTAATAAACAAGCCTTGAATATGTTCACTCAGTTCAGTAACATATAAAATATAATGTAGAGCTAAACACTAAAATGCTACACAGCTAACATCTAACTACTTCCAGTGCTTAGATATTACCCATATAACGAGTGTACTGTGTAGACAACTGGCCTAATCAACTTTAAAGTAACACACACTGAACAAAAGAGGTCTTTTGGTATCCGGTCCCGACACAACCAATCTGCCTGAACAAGTGTTTGCGTTTGCATGGGAGTGTCGGTAATGATTTCTAGCGTCCGTCAGGACAGAGAGCTAACCACACATCAACCTGACCAACTGTTCAATGGCAAGGCTCCACAAATGGGAGAGCAGAGCAGGCCCAGTTCTCAATCAGCTGAGTGCAGCAGACAGCTGTTGTGCGGTGGATGGAGTGTGTCGTTAATTCTGTAAATAAGGGCTTCCTGAGTGGCACAGCGGTCTGAGGCACTGCATCTCAGTGCTAGAGGCGTCACTACAGATCCGTGTTCGATCCCAGGCTGTTACTGAGCCGGTCACGACCGGGAGACCAATGAGGCGGTGCACAATTGGCCCAGCGTCGTCCGGATTAGGGGAGGATTTGGGAGGGTGAGATGTTTTTGTCCCATCGCGCTCTAGAGACTCCTTGTGGTGGCCAGGCGCATGCATGCTGACTTCGGTCGCCAGCTGGACAGTGTTTCCTCCTACACATTGGTGCTTCTGGGTAACGCGAGCAGTGTGTCAAGAAGCAGTGTGGCTTGGGGTTGTGTTTCGGAGGACACATGGCTCTCGACCTTCACCTCTCCCGAGTCCGTACAGGAGTTGCAGCGATGGGACAAGACTGTAACTACCAATTGGGGAGAAAAAGGGGTAAAAAGTATAAATCTGTAAATATACCAGGTTTCCCTCATGTGTCTGAGAATCACCCACTCAGGCCACATTTAGGAAACAAGTGTCCCCACCCCCCAACAACTGTCCCCAAGTGTCCCCAGTGGAGATTCAAATCTAGACTTTTGTTCTCCCAAAATCCCCCAAAAAACTACTTCCGGCGCCGACAGAGATGTCCGCCTCGCTTCGCGTTCCTAGGAAACTATGCAGTATTTTGTTTTTTTATGTGTTAGTTCTTACATTGGTACCCCAGGTAATCTTAGGTTGAATTACATACAGTCAGGAGGAACTACTGAATATAAGAGCAACGTCAACTCACCATCATTACAACCAGGAATATGACTCTCCCGAAGCGGATCCTGTGTTTTGCCTTCCACCCAGTACAATGGATCTGATCCCAGCTGGCGACCCTAAACAACGACGCCGTAAAAGGGGCAAACGAAGCGGTCTTCTGGTCAGGCTTCGGAGACGGGCACATCGCGCTCCACTCCCTAGCATACTACTCGCCAATGTCCAGTCTCTTGACAACAAGGTTGATGAAATCCGAGCAAGGGTAACATTCCAGAGAGACATTAGAGACTGTAACGTTCTTAGCTTCACGGAAACATGGCTCACTCGAGAGACGCTAACGGAGTCGGTGCAGCCAGCTGGTTTCTTCACGCATCGCGCCGACAGAAACAAACATCTTTCTGGTAAGAAGAGGGGCGGGGGTGTATGCCTTATGATTAACGAGACGTGGTGTGATCATAACAACATACAGGAACTCAAGTCATTCTGTTCACCTGATTTAGAATTCCTCACAATCAAATGTCGACCGCATTATCTACCAAGGGAATTCTCTTTGATTATAATCACAGCCGTATATATTCCCCCCCAAGCAGACACATCGATGGCCCTGAACGAACTTTATCTGACTTTATGTAAACTGGAAACCACACACCCTGAGGCTGCATTCATCGTAGCTGGGGATTTTAACAAGGCTAATCTGAAAACAAGACTCCCTAAAATCTATCAGCATATCTATTGTGCTACCAGGGCTGGTAAAACCTTGGATCATTGTTATACTAACTTCCGCAACGCATATAAGGCCCTCCCCCGCCCTCCTTATGGAAAAGCTGACCACGACTCAATTTTGTTGCTTCCAGCCTACAAACAGAAACTAAAACGGTAAGCTCCCGCGCTCAGGTCTGTTCAACGCTGGTCCGACCAATCTGATTCCACGCTTCAAGACTGCTTCGATCACGTGGATTGGAATATGTTCCGCATTGCGTCCAACAACAACATTGACGAATACGCTGATTCGGTGAGCGAGTTCATTAGAAAGTGCATTGACGATGTCGTACCCACAGCAACGATTAAAACATTCCCAAACCAGAAACCATGGATTGATGGCAGCATTCGCGTAAAACTGAAAGCGCGAACCACTGCTTTTAACCTGTTTGGCGTGCAAGCCCGACGTCGGTACATTTATGACAGCCACGTCAAGTGCAGGGCGCGAAATTCAAAAGGTATATTTTTTAAATATTTAACTTTCACACATTAACAAGTCCAATACAGCATATGAAAGGTACACATCTCGTGAATCCAGCCAACATGTCCGATTTTTTAAATGTTTTACAGGGAAGACAAAATATGTAAATCTAGTAGCTAACCACGTTAGCAAAAGACTCCACTTTTATTACTCCATTAGTTTTTGACTCCATCAGTAGCTATCACAAATTCGGCCAAATAAAGATATAAATAGCCACTAACCAAGAAACAACCTCATCAGATGACAGTCTGATAACATATTTATTGTATAGCATATGTTTTTTTCGAAAAATGTGCATATTTCAGGTATAAATCATAGTTTACATTGCAGCTACAGTCAGAAATTGCACCGAAAGCAGACAGAAAAATTACAGACACCAATGCCAAATAACTAAATACTCATCATAAAACATTTCTGAAAAATACATAGTGTACAGCAATTGAAAGACAGGCATCTTGTGATTCCAGACAATATTTCCGATTTATCAAGTGTTTTACAGCGAAAACACAATATAGCGTTATATTAGCGTAGCCACAATAGCCAGAAACACTTGGGCGCCGACGACCAGTTCACATGCACGACAGATATTAGAAATAGCATCATAAAATGTTTCTTACTTTTGGTGATCTTCCGTCAGAATGTTGGACAAGGTGTCCTTTGTCCAGAACAATCGTTGTTTGGATCTGGAACGGCAAATTTCCCTCTTGATTTAGCATGGGCACTTGCCAAGTGGCACGGATCTCTCCAACGTCAACAAAGTCAGAGAACGGAACACGGCAAAACTCCCGAAAAAATTTCAATAATCTGATTAAACTATATTGAAAAAACATACTTTACGATGATATGGTCACATGTATCAAATAAAATCTAAACCGGAGATGTTAGTCGTCCATAACGACAGCTAAACAGAAGGCAAATCCATGTCCCCTTTCGCACGCTCCAGAAACAGGAAATGGACGGTCACGTCATACAAAGAGCTTTAATTCCACCTCAGACCAAGATAGACACGAAATGTCTTCTCTCACAGCCTCTTGACAACCAGCCCCGTAGCACTCACTTCTTCCTGTCTGGGTGATCTTCCTGTCTGGGTTGGCGTCCCCCCCCCCTTGGTTTGTGCTGTGGTGGAGATCTTTGTTGGCTATACTCGGCCTTGTCTCAGGATTATAAGTTGGTGGTTGAAGATATCCCTCTAGTGGTGCGGGGGCTGTGCTTTGGCAAAGTGGGTGGGGTTATATCCTTCCTATTTGGCCCTGTCCGGGGGTATCTTCGGATGGGGCCACAGTGTCTCCTGACCGCTCCTGTCTCAGCCTCCAGTATTTATGCTGCAGTAGTTTGTGTCGGGGGGCTAGGGTCAGTTGGTTATACCTGGAGTACTTCTCCTGTCTTATCCAGTGTCCTGTGTGAATTTAAGTATGCTCTCTCTATTTCTCTCGTTCTCTCTTTCTTTCTCTCTCTCTGAGAACCTGAGCCCTAGGACCATACGTCAGGACTACCGGGCATGATGACTCCTTGTTGTCCCCAGTCCGCCTGGCCTTGCTGCTATTCCAGTTTCAACTGTTCTGCCTGCGGTTACGGAACCCCTACCTGTCCCAGACTTGCTGCTTTCAAGTCTTAATGATCGGCTATGAAAAGCCAACTGAGATTTATTCCTGATTATTATTTGACCATGCTTGTCACTTATGAACATTTTTGAACATCTTGGCATAGTTCTGTTATAATCTCCACCCGGCACAGCCAGAAGAGGACTGGCCACCCCTCATAGCCTGGTTCCTCTCTAGGTTTCTTCCTAGGTTTTGGCCTTTCTAGGGAGTTTTTCCTAGCCACCATGCTTCTACACCTGCATTACTAGCTGTTTGGGGTTTTAGGCTGGGTTTCTGTGCAGCACTTCGAGATATTAGCTGATGTACGAAGGGCTATATAAAATAAACTTGATTGATTGACTTCCGTCATCATGAAGTGCTTTGAGAGACTAGTCAAGGATCATATCACCTCCACCCTATCTGACACCCTAGACCCACTCCAATTTGCTTACCGACCCAATAGGTCCACAGACGACGCAATCGCAACCACACTGCACACTGCCCTAACCCATCTGGACAAGATGAATACCTATGTGAGAATGCTGTTCATCAACTACAGCTCAGCATTTAACACCATAGTACCCTCCAAACTCGTCATCAAGCTCGAGACCCTGGGTCTCGACCCCGCCCTGTGCAACTGGGTCCTGGAATTCCTGAAGGGCCGCCCCCAGGTGGTGAGGGTAGGTAACAACATTTGCACCCCGCTGATCCTCAACACTGGGGCCCCACAAGGGTGCGTTCTGAGCCCTCTCCTGTACTCCCTGTTCACCCACAACTGCGTGGCCATGCACGCCTCCAACTCAATCATCAAGTTTACAGACGACACTACAGTGGTAGGCTTGATTACCAACGACGACGAGACGGCCTACAGGGAGGAGGTGAGGACCCTCGGAGAGTGGTTTCAGGAAAATAACCTCACACTCAACGTCAACAAAACAAAGGAGATGATTGTGGACTTCAGGAAACAGCAGAGGGAGCACCCCCCTATCCACATCGAAGGTGGAAAATTTTAAGCTCCTCGGTGTACACATCACGGACAAACTGAATTGGTCCACCCACACAGACAGCGTTGTGAAGAAGGCGCAGCAGCGCCTCTTCAACCTCAGGAGGCTGAAGAAATTCGGCTTGTCACCAAAAGCACTCACAAACTTCTACAGATGCACAATCGAGAGCATCCTGTCGGGCTGTATCACCGCCTGGTATGGCAACTGCTCCGCCCACAACCATAAGGCTCTCCAGAGGGTAGTGAGGTCTGCACAACGCATCACCGGGGGCAAACTACCTGCCCTCCAGGACACCTACACCACCCGATGTCACAGGAAGGCCATAAAGATCATCAAGGACAACAACCACCCGAGCAACTGCCTGTTCACCCCGCTATCATCCAGAAGGCGAGGTCAGTACAGGTGCATCAAAGCAGGGACCGAGAGACTGAAAAACAGCTTCTATCTCAAGGCCATCAGACTGTTAAACAGCCACCACTAACATTTAGTGGCTGCTGCCAACATACTGACTTAACTCCAGCCACTTTAATAATGGGAATTGATGGAAATTATGTAAAAATGTATCACTAGCCACTTTAAACAATGCCACTTAATATAATGTTTCCATACACTACATTACTCATCTCATATGTGCCACTTTAAACTATGCCACTTTATGTTTATATACCCTACATTACTCATCTCATATGTATAGACTGTACTCTATACCATCTACTGCATCTTGCCTATGCCGTTCTGTACCATCGCTCATTCATATATCTTTATGTACATATTCTTTATCCCTTTACACTTGTGTGTATAAGGTAGTAGTTGTGGAATTGTTAGGTTAGATTACTTGTTGGTTATTACTGCATTGTCAGAACTAGAAGCACAAGCATTTCGCTACACTCGCATTAACATCTGCTAACCATGTGTATGTGACAAATACATTTGATTTGAATTGAAATCCAAATATACTACATTACAGAACTTCCATCATCAATATGAGGTATTTTGTTTTATGTAAATATGCATGAACTTCTCAACAAATGTCAGTGATTGTTGATGTACAGTATTAATTTGTAACACGTTTTGTCCAAACCTCTGCGTTGTCCAGACTTCTACTTTGCTCTGCTCTTCTGCAGCATTCAAATGGATGCTGCATCATTCAAACGTATGGTTTACCACTTGCATTGTACTCTATCAAGTTCGAACAGTCTGCAACAGCGAGGCAACTTGCTTTGGTTGTTGTTATCAAGGCTATCCATTTTCTTTTCTTTTTTTTCTTTTCCACATTATTTGCTGGGCTGGAGGAGAAAGGAGAGCAGCCGTACGGTCAGTGGATACACACAATGGGGCACTGGGTGCAGACATGGGGTGGGAGGGCACTGTTAGTGGACACTAGGATAGGGGGAAGGAGGGCAGTGTTAGTGGACACTGGGAAAGGGGGAAGGAAGGCACTGTTAGTGGACACTGGGATAGGAGGAAGGAAGGCACTGTTAGTGGACACTGGGATAGGAGGAAGGAGGGCACTGTTAGTGGACACTGGGATGGGAGGAAGGAAGGCACTGTTAGTGGACACTGAGATAGGGGGAAGGAAGGTACTGTTAGTGGACACTGAGACAGAGGAAAGGAGGGCACTGTTAGTGGACACTAGGATAGGGGGAAGGAGGGCAGTGTTAGTGGACACTGGGATAGGGGGAAGGAAGGCAGTGTTAGTGGACACTGGGATAGGGGGAAGGAAGGCAGTGTTAGTGGACACTGGGATACGGGGAAGGAGGGCACTGTTAGTGGACACTGGGATAGGAGGAAGGAATGCACTGTTAGTAGACACTGGGATAGGAGGAAAGAAGGCACTGTTAGTGGACACTAGGATAGGGGGAAGGAGGGCAGTGTTAGTGGACACTGGGATAGGGGGAAGGAGGGCAGTGTTAGTGGACACTGAGATAGGAGGAAGGAAGGCACTGTTAGTGGACACTGGGATAGGAGGAAGGAAGGCACTGTTAGTGGACACTGAGATAGGAGGAAAGAAGGCACTGTTAGTGGACACTGAGATAGGAGGAAAGAAGGCACTGTTAGTGGACACTGAGATAGGGGGAAGGAAGACATTGTTAGTGGACACTGAGATAGGGGGAAGGAGGGCACTGTTAGTGGACACTAGGATAGGGGGAAGGAGGGCAGTGTTAGTGGACACTGGGATAGGGGGAAGGAGGGCACTGTTAGTGGACACTGGGATAAGGGGAAGGAGGGCACTGTTAGTGGACACTGGGATAGGGGGAAGGAGGGCACTGTTAGTGGACACTGGGATAGGGGGAAGGAGGGCACTGTTAGTGGACACTGGGATAGGGGGAAGGAGGGCACTGTTAGTGGACACTGAGATAGGGGGAAGGGCGACACGATATGGGCCAAAAACTAATTCTAAAAGCTTTAACAAGAGCAAGGTATTGTGTTTCATTTGAAAACAGCATCACATTTTGTAAATGCAGAATATTTCAGGTCATCCTACCCCGAAGGAGGGCACTGTTAGTTATCACTGAGATAGGGCGAAGGAGGGCACTGTTAGTGGACACTGGGATAGGGGGAAGGAGGGCACTGTTAGTGGACACTGGGATAGGGGGAAGGAAGGCAGTGTTAGTGGACACTGGGATGGGGGGAAGGAGGCCACTGTTAGTAGACACTGGATAGGAGGAAGGAAGGCACTGTTAGTAGACACTGGGATAGGAGGAAGGAAGGCACTGTTAGTGGACACTGGGATAGGAGGAAGGCACTGTTAGTGGACACTGGATAGGAGGAAGGAAGGCACTGTTAGTAGACACTGGGATAGGGGGAAGGAGGGCACTGTTAGTGGACACTGAGATAGGGTGAAGTAGGGCAATGTTTGTGGACACTGGGATAGGGGTAAGGAGGGCAGTGTTAGTGGACACTGGGATAGGGGGAAGGAAGGTACTGTTAGTGGACACTGGGAAAGGGGGAAGGTAGGCAATGTTAGTGGACACTGGGATACGGGGAAGGTAGGCAATGTTAGTGGACACTGGGTTACGGGGAAGGAGGGCAGTGTTAGTGGAAACTGGGATAGGGGGAAGGAGGGCACTGTTAGTGGACACTGGGATAGGGGGAAGGAGGGCACTGTTAGTGGACACTGGGATAGGGGGAAGGAAGGCAGTGTTAGTGGACAATGTGATAGGGTGAAGGAAGGCAGTGTTAGTGGACACTGGGATAGGAGGAAGGAAGGCACTGTTAGTAGACACTGGGATAGGAGGAATGAAGGCACTGTTAGTGGACACTGGATAGGAGGAAGGAAGGCACTGTTAGTGGACACTGGGATAGGAGGAAGGAGGGCAGTGTTAGTGGACACTGGGATAGGGGTAAGGAGGGCAGTGTTAGTGGACACTGGGATAGGGGTAAGGAGGGCAGTGTTAGTGGACACTGGGATAGGGGGAAGGAAGGTACTGTTAGTGGACACTGGGATAGGGGGAAGGTAGGCAATGTTAGTGGACACTGGGATACGGGGAATGTAGGCAATGTTAGTGGACACTGGGTTGCGGGGAAGGAGGGCAGTGTTAGTGGAAACTGGGATAGGGGGAAGGAGGGCACTGTTAGTGGAAACTGGGATAGGGCGAAGGAGGGCAGTGTTAGTGGACACTGGGATAGGCGGAAGGAGGGCACTGTTAGTGGACACTGGGTTAGGGTGAAGGAGGGCACAGTTAGTGGACACTGGGATAGGAGGAAGGAAGGCAATGTTAGTGGAAACTGGGATAGGAGGAAGGAAGGAAGGCACTGTTAGTGGACACTGGGATAGGAGGAAGGAAGGCACTGTTAGTAGACACTGGGATAGGAGGAAGGAAGGCACTTTTAGTTGACACTGGATAGGAGGAAGGAAGGCACTGTTAGTGGACACTGGGATAGGAGGAAGGAAGGCACTGTTAGTGGACACTGAGATAGGGTGAAGGTAGGCACTGTTAGTGGACACTGGGATAGGGGTAAGGAAGGTACTGTTAGTGGACACTGGGATGGGGGAGGGTAGGCAATGTTAGTGGACACTGGGATAGGCGGAAGGAAGGCACTGTTAGTAGACACTGGGATAGGAGGAATGAAGGCACTGTTAGTAGACACTGGGATAGGAGGAAGGAAGGCACTGTTAGTGGACACTGGGATACGGGGAAGGAGGGCAGTGTTAGTGGACACTGGGATAGGGGTAAGGAAGGTACTGTTAGTGGACACTGGGATACGGGGAAGGTAGGCAATGTTAGTGGACACTCGGATACGGGGAAGGTAGGCAATGTTAGTGGACACTGGGATACGGGGAAGGAGGGCAGTGTTAGTGGAAACTGGGATAGGGCGAAGGAGGGCAGTGTTAGTGGACACTGGGATAGGGGGAATTAACTCACTGTTAGTAAACACTGGGATAGGAGGAAGGAAGGCACTTTTAGTTGACACTGGGATAGGAGGAAGGAAGGCACTTTTAGTTGACACTGGATAGGAGGAAGGTAGGCAATGTTAGTGGACACTGGGATACGGGGAAGGTTAGGCACTGTTAGTGGACACTGGGATAGGTGTAAGGAAGGTACTGTTAGTGGACACTGGGATGGGGGGAGGGTAGGCAATGTTAGTGGACACTGGGATAGGCGGAAGGAAGGCACTGTTAGTAGACACTGGGATAGGAGGAATGAAGGCACTGTTAGTAGACACTGGGATAGGAGGAAGGAAGGCACTGTTAGTGGACACTGGGATACGGGGAAGGAGGGCAGTGTTAGTGGACACTGGGATAGGGGTAAGGAAGGTACTGTTAGTGGACACTGGGATACGGGGAAGGTAGGCAATGTTAGTGGACACTCGGATACGGGGAAGGTAGGCAATGTTAGTGGACACTGGGATACGGGGAAGGAGGGCAGTGTTAGTGGAAACTGGGATAGGGCGAAGGAGGGCAGTGTTAGTGGACACTGGGATAGGGGGAATTAACTCACTGTTAGTAAACACTGGGATAGGAGGAAGGAAGGCACTTTTAGTTGACACTGGGATAGGAGGAAGGAAGGCACTTTTAGTTGACACTGGATAGGAGGAAGGTAGGCAATGTTAGTGGACACTGGGATACGGGGAAGGTTAGGCACTGTTAGTGGACACTGGGATAGGTGTAAGAAAGGTACTGTTAGTGGACACTGGGATACGGGGAAGGTAGGCAATGTTAGTGGACACTGGGATACGGGGAAGGAGGGCAGTGTTAGTGGACACTGAGATAGGGGGAAGGAAGGTACTGTTAGTGGACACTGGGATAGGGGTAAGGAAGGTACTGATAGTGGACACTGGGATACGGGGAAGGTAGGCAATGTTAGTGGACACTGGGATACGGGGAAGGAGGGCAGTGTTAGTGGACACTGGGCTAGGGGGAAGGGAGGTACTGTTAGTGGACACTGGGATAGGGGTAAGTAGGGCAGTGTTAGCGGACACTGAGATAGGGTCAAGGAGGGCACTGTTAGTGGACACTGAGATAGGGGCAAGGAGGGCACTGTTAGTGGACACTGGGATAGGGGTAAGGAGGGTACTGTTAGTGGACACTGAGATAGGGTGAAGGTAGGCAATGTTAGTGGACACTGGGATACGGGGAAGGAGGGCAGTGTTAGTGGACACTGGGATAGGGGGAAGGAAGGTACTGCTAGTGGACACTGGGATAGGGGTAAGGAAGGTACTGTTAGTGGACACTGGGATACGGGGAAGGTAGGCAATGTTAGTGGACACCGGGATACGGGGAATGAGGGCAGGGTTAGTGGACACTGGGATAGGGGAAGGAAGGTACTGTTAGTGGACACTGGGATAGGGGGAAGGTAGGCAATGTTAGTGGACACTGGGATACGGGGAAGGTAGGCAATGTTAGTGGACACTGGGATACGGGGAAGGAGGGCAGTGTGAGTGGAAACTGGGATAGGGCGAAGGAGGGCAGTGTTAGTGGACACTGGGATAGGCGGAAGGAGGGCACTGTTAGTGGACACTGGGATAGGAGGAAGGTAGGCACTGTTAGTAGACACTGGGATAGGAGGAAGGAAGGCACTGTTAGTGGACACTGAGATAGGGGGAAGGAAGGCACTGTTAGTGGACACTGGGATAGGAGGAAGGAAGACACTGTTAGTAGACACTGGGATAGGGGGAAGGAAGGCACTGTTAGTGGACACTGGGATAGGAGGAAGGAAGACACTGTTAGTAGACACTGGGATAGGAGGAAGGAATGCACTGTTAGTAGACACTGGGATAGGAGGAAGGAATGCACTGTTAGTAGACACTGGGATAGGAGGAAGGAAGGTACAGTTAGTGGACACTGGGATGGGGGAAGGTAGGCAATGTTAGTGGACACTGGGATACGGGGAACGAATGCACTGTTAGTAGACACTGGGATAGGAGGAAGGAATGCACTGTTAGTAGACACTGGGATAGGGCGCAGGAATGCACTGTTAGTAGACACTGGGATAGGAGGAAGGAATGCACTGTTAGTAGACACTGGGATAGGGCGAAGGAATGCACTGTTAGTGGACACTGGGATAGGCGGAAGGAGGGCACTGTTAGTTGACACTGGGATAGGAGGAATGAAGGCACTGTTAGTAGACACTGGGATAGGAGGAAGGAAGGCACTGTTAGTGGACACTGGGATACGGGGAAGGAGGGCAGTGTTAGTGGACACTGGGATAGGGGTAAGGAAGGTACTGTTAGTGGACACTGGGATGGGGGAGGGTAGGCAATGTTAGTGGACACTGGGATAGGCGGAAGGAAGGCACTGTTAGTAGACACTGGGATAGGAGGAATGAAGGCACTGTTAGTAGACACTGGGATAGGAGGAAGGAAGGCACTGTTAGTGGACACTGGGATACGGGGAAGGAGGGCAGTGTTAGTGGACACTGGGATAGGGGTAAGGAAGGTACTGTTAGTGGACACTGGGATACGGGGAAGGTAGGCAATGTTAGTGGACACTCGGATACGGGGAAGGTAGGCAATGTTAGTGGACACTGGGATACGGGGAAGGAGGGCAGTGTTAGTGGAAACTGGGATAGGGCGAAGGAGGGCAGTGTTAGTGGACACTGGGATAGGGGGAATTAACTCACTGTTAGTAAACACTGGGATAGGAGGAAGGAAGGCACTTTTAGTTGACACTGGGATAGGAGGAAGGAAGGCACTTTTAGTTGACACTGGATAGGAGGAAGGTAGGCAATGTTAGTGGACACTGGGATACGGGGAAGGTTAGGCACTGTTAGTGGACACTGGGATAGGTGTAAGGAAGGTACTGTTAGTGGACACTGGGATGGGGGGAGGGTAGGCAATGTTAGTGGACACTGGGATAGGCGGAAGGAAGGCACTGTTAGTAGACACTGGGATAGGAGGAATGAAGGCACTGTTAGTAGACACTGGGATAGGAG
This sequence comes from Salvelinus fontinalis, assembly GCF_029448725.1. Taxonomy (NCBI): domain Eukaryota; kingdom Metazoa; phylum Chordata; class Actinopteri; order Salmoniformes; family Salmonidae; genus Salvelinus; species Salvelinus fontinalis. Next base: position 34,806,447 of record NC_074699.1, read on the forward strand.
GAAGGAAGGCACTGTTAGTGGACACTGGGATACGGGGAAGGAGGGCAGTGTTAGTGGACACTGGGATAGGGGTAAGGAAGGTACTGTTAGTGGACACTGGGATACGGGGAAGGTAGGCAATGTTAGTGGACACTCGGATACGGGGAAGGTAGGCAATGTTAGTGGACACTGGGATACGGGGAAGGAGGGCAGTGTTAGTGGAAACTGGGATAGGGCGAAGGAGGGCAGTGTTAGTGGACACTGGGATAGGGGGAATTAACTCACTGTTAGTAAACACTGGGATAGGAGGAAGGAAGGCACTTTTAGTTGACACTGGGATAGGAGGAAGGAAGGCACTTTTAGTTGACACTGGATAGGAGGAAGGTAGGCAATGTTAGTGGACACTGGGATACGGGGAAGGTTAGGCACTGTTAGTGGACACTGGGATAGGTGTAAGAAAGGTACTGTTAGTGGACACTGGGATACGGGGAAGGTAGGCAATGTTAGTGGACACTGGGATACGGGGAAGGAGGGCAGTGTTAGTGGACACTGAGATAGGGGGAAGGAAGGTACTGTTAGTGGACACTGGGATAGGGGTAAGGAAGGTACTGATAGTGGACACTGGGATACGGGGAAGGTAGGCAATGTTAGTGGACACTGGGATACGGGGAAGGAGGGCAGTGTTAGTGGACACTGGGCTAGGGGGAAGGGAGGTACTGTTAGTGGACACTGGGATAGGGGTAAGTAGGGCAGTGTTAGCGGACACTGAGATAGGGTCAAGGAGGGCACTGTTAGTGGACACTGAGATAGGGGCAAGGAGGGCACTGTTAGTGGACACTGGGATAGGGGTAAGGAGGGTACTGTTAGTGGACACTGAGATAGGGTGAAGGTAGGCAATGTTAGTGGACACTGGGATACGGGGAAGGAGGGCAGTGTTAGTGGACACTGGGATAGGGGGAAGGAAGGTACTGCTAGTGGACACTGGGATAGGGGTAAGGAAGGTACTGTTAGTGGACACTGGGATACGGGGAAGGTAGGCAATGTTAGTGGACACCGGGATACGGGGAATGAGGGCAGGGTTAGTGGACACTGGGATAGGGGAAGGAAGGTACTGTTAGTGGACACTGGGATAGGGGGAAGGTAGGCAATGTTAGTGGACACTGGGATACGGGGAAGGTAGGCAATGTTAGTGGACACTGGGATACGGGGAAGGAGGGCAGTGTGAGTGGAAACTGGGATAGGGCGAAGGAGGGCAGTGTTAGTGGACACTGGGATAGGCGGAAGGAGGGCACTGTTAGTGGACACTGGGATAGGAGGAAGGTAGGCACTGTTAGTAGACACTGGGATAGGAGGAAGGAAGGCACTGTTAGTGGACACTGAGATAGGGGGAAGGAAGGCACTGTTAGTGGACACTGGGATAGGAGGAAGGAAGACACTGTTAGTAGACACTGGGATAGGGGGAAGGAAGGCACTGTTAGTGGACACTGGGATAGGAGGAAGGAAGACACTGTTAGTAGACACTGGGATAGGAGGAAGGAATGCACTGTTAGTAGACACTGGGATAGGAGGAAGGAATGCACTGTTAGTAGACACTGGGATAGGAGGAAGGAAGGTACAGTTAGTGGACACTGGGATGGGGGAAGGTAGGCAATGTTAGTGGACACTGGGATACGGGGAACGAATGCACTGTTAGTAGACACTGGGATAGGAGGAAGGAATGCACTGTTAGTAGACACTGGGATAGGGCGCAGGAATGCACTGTTAGTAGACACTGGGATAGGAGGAAGGAATGCACTGTTAGTAGACACTGGGATAGGGCGAAGGAATGCACTGTTAGTGGACACTGGGATAGGCGGAAGGAGGGCACTGTTAGTTGACACTGGGATAGGGTGAAGGAGGGCACAGTTAGTGGACACTGAGATAGGGGGAAGGAGGGCACTGTTAGTGGACACTGGGATAGGGGGAAGGAGGGCAGTGTTAGTGGACACTGGGAAAGGTTGAAGCAAGGCACTGTTAGTGGACACTGGGATGGGGGAAGGAGGGCACTGTTAGTGGACACTGGGATAGGAGGAAGGAATGCACTGTTAGTAGACACTGGGATAGGAGGAAGGAAAGCACTTTTAGTGGACACTGGGACAGGAGGAAGGAAAGCACTTTTAGTGGACACTGGGATAGGGGGAAGGAAGGCACTGTTAGTGGACACTGGGATAGGAGGTAGGAAGGCACTGTTAGTGGACACTGGGACAGGAGGAAGGAAAGCACTTTTAGTGGACACTGGGATAGGGGGAAGGAAGGCACTGTTAGTGGACACTGGGATAGGAGGAAGGAAGGCACTGTTAGTAGACACTGGGATAGGAGGAAGGAAGGCACTGTTAGTGGACACTGGGATAGGAGGAAGGAAGGCACTGTCAGTGGACACTGGGATAGGGGGAATTAACTCACTGTTAGTAAACACTGGGATAGGAGGAAGGAAGGCACTTTTAGTTGACACTGGGATAGGAGGAAGGAAGGCACTTTTAGTTGACACTGGATAGGAGGAAGGAAGGCACTGTTAGTGGACACTGGGATAGGGGGAAGGAAGGCACTGTTAGTGGACAATAGGATAGGGGGAAGGAGGAAACTGTTAGTAGACACTGAGATAGGGGTAAGGAGGGCAGTGTTAGTGGACACTGAGATAGGGTGAAGGTAGGCAATTTTAGTGGACACTGGGATACGGGGAAGGTAGGCACTGTTAGTGGACACTGGGATAGGTGTAAGGAAGGTACTGTTAGTGGACACTGGGATACGGGGAAGGTAGGCAATGTTAGTGGACACTGGGATACGGGGAAGGAGGGCAGTGTTAGTGGACACTGGGCTAGGGGGAAGGGAGGTACTGTTAGTGGACACTGGGATAGGGGTAAGTAGGGCAGTGTTAGTGGACACTGAGATAGGGGTAAGGAGGGCACTGTTAGTGGACACTGAGATAGGGGCAAGGAGGGCACTGTTAGTGGACACTGGGATAGGGGTAAGGAGGGTACTGTTAGTGGACACTGAGATAGGGTGAAGGTAGGCAATGTTAGTGGGCACTGGGATACGGGGAAGGAGGGCAGTGTTAGTGGACACTGGGATACGGGGAAGGAGGGCAGTGTTAGTGGACACTGTGATAGGGGGAAGGAAGGTACTGCTAGTGGACACTGGGATAGGGGTAAGGAAGGTACTGTTAGTGGACACTGGGATACGGGGAAGGTAGGCAATGTTAGTGGACACTGGGATACGGGGAATGAGGGCAGGGTTAGTGGACACTGGGATAGGGGAAGGAAGGTGCTGTTAGTGGACACTGGGATAGGGGGAAGGTAGGCAATGTTAGTGGACACTGGGATACGGGGAAGGTAGGCAATGTTAGTGGACACTGGGATACGGGGAAGGAGGGCAGTGTTAGTGGAAACTGGGATAGGGCGAAGGAGGGCAGTGTTAGTGGACACAGGGATAGGCGGAAGGAGGGCACTGTTAGTGGACACTGGGATAGGAGGAAGGTAGGCACTGTTAGTAGACACTGGGATAGGAGGAAGGAAGGCACTGTTAGTGGACACTGGGATAGGAGGAAGGAATGTACTGTTAGTGGACACTGAGATAGGGGGAAGGAAGGCACTGTTAGTGGACACTGGGATAGGAGGAAGGAAGACACTGTTAGTAGACACTGGGATAGGGGGAAGGAAGGCACTGTTAGTAGACACTGGGATAGGGATAAGGAAGGTACAGTTAGTGGACACTGGGATGGGGGAAGGTAGGCAATGTTAGTGGACACTGGGATACGGGGAAGGAATGCACTGTTAGTAGACACTGGGATAGGAGGAAGGAATGCACTGTTAGTAGACACTGGGATAGGGCGCAGGAATGCACTGTTAGTAGACACTGGGATAGGAGGAAGGAATGCACTGTTAGTAGACACTGGGATAGGGCGAAGGAATGCACTGTTAGTGGACACTGGGATAGGCGGAAGGAGGGCACTGTTAGTGGACACTGGGATAGGGCGAAGGAGGGCAGTGTTAGTGGACACTGGGATAGGCGGAAGGAAGGCACTGTTAGTGGACACTGGGATAGGAGGAAGGAAGGCACTGTTAGTGGACACTGGGATAGGAGGAAGGAAGGCACTGTTAGTGGACACTGAGATAGGGTGAAGGTAGGCAATGTTAGTGGACACTGGGATAGGAGGAAGGAAGGCACTGTTAGTAGACACTGGGATAGGGGGAATGAAGGCACTGTTAGTAGACACTGGGATAGGAGGAAGGAAGGCACTGTTAGTGGACACTGGGATAGGAGGAAGGAAGGCACTGTTAGTGGACACTGGGATAGGAGGAAGGAAGGCACTGTTAGTAGACACTGGGATAGGAGGAAGGTAGGCACTGTTAGTGGACACTGGGATAGGGGGAAGGAGGGCACTGTTAGTGGACACTGGGATAGGGGGAAGGAAGGCACTGTTAGTGGACATTAGGATAGGGGGAAGGAGGGCACTTTTAGTGGACACTGAGATAGGGTGAAGGTAGGCAATGTTAGTGGACACTGGGATAGGGGAAGGTAGGCACTGTTAGTGGACACTGGGATAGGAGGAAGGAAGGCACTTTTAGTTGACACTGGGATTGGAGGAAGGAAGGCACTTTTAGTTGACACTGGGATAGGAGGAAGGAAGGCACTTTTAGTTGACCCTGGGATAGGAGGAAGGAAGGCACTTTTAGTTGACACTGGGATAGGAGGAAGGAAGGCACTGTTAGTTGACACTGAGATAGGGTGAAGGTAGGCACTGTTAGTAGACACTGGGATAGGGGGAATGAAGGCACTGTTAGTAGACACTGGGATAGGAGGAAGGAAGGCACTTTTAGTTGACACTGGGATAGGAGGAAGGAAGGTACTGTTAGTGGACACTGAGATAGGGTGAAGGTAGGCACTGTTAGTGGACACTGGGATAGGGGTAAGGAAGGTACTGTTAGTAGACACTGGGATAGGAGGAATGAAGGCACTGTTAGTAGACACTGGGATAGGGGGAATGAAGGCACTGTTAGTAGACACTGGGATAGGAGGAAGGTAGGCACTGTTAGTGGACACTGGGATAGGGGTAAGGAAGGTACTGTTAGTGGACACTGGGATGGGGGGAGGGTAGGCAATGTTAGGGTACACTGGGATACGGGGAAGGAGGGCAGTGTTAGTGGACACTGGGATAGGGGGAAGGAAGGTACTGCTAGTGGACACTGGGATAGGGGTAAGGAAGTTACTGTTAGTGGACACTGGGATACGGGGAAGGTAGGCAATGTTAGTGGACACTGGGATACGGGGAAGGAGGGCAGTGTTAGTGGACACTGGGATAGGGGTAAGGAAGGTACTGTTAGTGGACACTGGGATACGGGGAAGGTAGGCAATGTTAGTGGACACTGGGATACGGGGAAGGTAGGCAATGTTAGTGGACACTGGGATACGGGGAAGGAGGGCAGTGTTAGTGGACACTGGGATACGGGGAAGGAGGGCAGTGTTAGTGGACACTGTGATAGGGGGAAGGAAGGTACTGCTAGTGGACACTGGGATAGGGGTAAGGAAGGTACTGTTAGTGGACACTGGGATACGGGGAAGGTAGGCAATGTTAGTGGACACTGGGATACGGGGAATGAGGGCAGGGTTAGTGGACACTGGGATAGGGGAAGGAAGGTACTGTTAGTGGACACTGGGATAGGGGGAAGGTAGGCAATGTTAGTGGACACTGGGATACGGGGAAGGTAGGCAATGTTAGTGGACACTGGGATACGGGGAAGGAGGGCAGTGTTAGTGGAAACTGGGATAGGGCGAAGGAGGGCAGTGTTAGTGGACACAGGGATAGGCGGAAGGAGGGCACTGTTAGTGGACACTGGGATAGGAGGAAGGAATGTACTGTTAGTGGACACTGAGATAGGGGGAAGGAAGGCACTGTTAGTGGACACTGGGATAGGAGGAAGGAAGACACTGTTAGTAGACACTGGGATAGGGGGAAGGAAGGCACTGTTAGTGGACACTGGGATAGGAGGAAGGAAGACACTGTTAGTAGACACTGGGATAGGAGGAAGGAATGCACTGTTAGTAGACACTGGGATAGGAGGAAGGAATGCACTGTTAGTAGACACTGGGATAGGGATAAGGAAGGTACAGTTAGTGGACACTGGGATGGGGGAAGGTAGGCAATGTTAGTGGACACTGGGATACGGGGAAGGAATGCACTGTTAGTAGACACTGGGATAGGAGGAAGGAATGCACTGTTAGTAGACACTGGGATAGGGCGCAGGAATGCACTGTTAGTAGACACTGGGATAGGAGGAAGGAATGCACTGTTAGTAGACACTGGGATAGGGCGAAGGAATGCACTGTTAGTGGACACTGGGATAGGCGGAAGGAGGGCACTGTTAGTGGACACTGGGATAGGGCGAAGGAGGGCAGTGTTAGTGGACACTGGGATAGGCGGAAGGAAGGCACTGTTAGTGGACACTGGGATAGGAGGAAGGAAGGCACTGTTAGTGGACACTGGGATAGGAGGAAGGAAGGCACTGTTAGTGGACACTGAGATAGGGTGAGGGTAGGCAATGTTAGTGGACACTGGGATAGGAGGAAGGAAGGCACTGTTAGTAGACACTGGGATAGGGGGAATGAAGGCACTGTTAGTAGACACTGGGATAGGAGGAAGGAAGGCACTGTTAGTGGACACTGGGATAGGAGGAAGGAAGGCACTGTTAGTGGACACTGGGATAGGAGGAAGGAAGGCACTGTTAGTAGACACTGGGATAGGAGGAAGGTAGGCACTGTTAGTGGACACTGGGATGGGGGAAGGAAGGCACTGTTAGTAGACACTGGGATAGGAGGAAGGAAGGCACTTTTAGTTGACACTGGGATAGGAGGAAGGAAGGCACTGTTAATAGACACTGGGATAGGGGGAAGGAGGGCACTGTTAGTGGACACTGGGATAGGGGGAAGGAAGGCACTGTTAGTGGACATTAGGATAGGGGGAAGGAGGGCACTGTTAGTGGACACTGAGATAGGGTGAAGGTAGGCAATGTTAGTGGACACTGGGATAGGGGAAGGTAGGCACTGTTAGTGGACACTGGGATAGGAGGAAGGAAGGCACTTTTAGTTGACACTGGGATTGGAGGAAGGAAGGCACTTTTAGTTGACACTGGGATAGGAGGAAGGAAGGCACTTTTAGTTGACCCTGGGATAGGAGGAAGGAAGGCACTTTTAGTTGACACTGGGATAGGAGGAAGGAAGGCACTGTTAGTAGACACTGGGATAGGGGGAATGAAGGCACTGTTAGTAGACACTGGGATAGGAGGAAGGAAGGCACTTTTAGTTGACACTGGGATAGGAGGAAGGAAGGCACTGTTAGTGGACACTGGGATAGGAGGAAGGAAGGCACTGTTAGTGGACACTGAGATAGGGTGAAGGTAGGCACTGTTAGTGGACACTGGGATAGGGGTAAGGAAGGTACTGTTAGTGGACACTGGGATGGGGGGAGGGTAGGCAATGTTAGGGTACACTGGGATACGGGGAAGGAGGGCAGTGTTAGTGGACACTGGGATAGGGGGAAGGAAGGTACTGCTAGTGGACACTGGGATAGGGGTAAGGAAGGTACTGTTAGTGGACACTGGGATACGGGGAAGGTAGGCAATGTTAGTGGACACTGGGATACGGGGAAGGAGGGCAGTGTTAGTGGACACTGGGATAGGGGTAAGGAAGGTACTGTTAGTGGACACTGGGATACGGGGAAGGTAGGCAATGTTAGTGGACACTGGGATACGGGGAAGGTAGGCAATGTTAGTGGACACTGGGATACGGGGAAGGAGGGCAGTGTTAGTGGAAACTGGGATAGGGCGAAGGAGGGCAGTGTTAGTGGACACTGGGATAGGCGGAAGGAGGGCACTGTTAGTGGACACTGGGTTAGGGTGACGGAGGGCACAGTTAGTGGACACTGGGATAGGAGGAAGGAAGGCACTGTTAGTGGAAACTGGGATAGGAGGAAGGAAGGCACTGTTAGTGGACACTGGGATAGGAGGAAGGAAGGCACTGTTAGTAGACACTGGGATAGGAGGAAGGAAGGCACTGTTAGTGGAAACTGGGATAGGAGGAAGGAAGGCACTGTTAGTGGACACTGGGATAGGGGGAATTAACTCACTGTTAGTAAACACTGGGATAGGAGGAAGGAAGGCACTTTTAGTTGACACTGGGATAGGAGGAAGGAAGGCACTTTTAGTTGACACTGGGATAGGAGGAAGGAAGGCACTGTTAGTGGACACTGGGATAGGAGGAAGGAAGGCACTGTTAGTGGACACTGGGATAGGGGGAAGGAAGGCACTGTTAGTGGACACTGGGATAGGAGGAAGGAAGGCACTGTTAGTAGACACTGGGATAGGAGGAAGGAAGGCACTGTTAGTGGACACTGGGATAGGAGGAAGGAAGGCACTGTTAGTGGACACTGGGATAGGAGGAAGGAAGGCACTGTTAGTAGACACTGGGATAGGAGGAAGGTAGGCACTGTTAGTGGACACTGGGATGGGGGAAGGAAGGCACTGTTAGTAGACACTGGGATAGGAGGAAGGAAGGCACTTTTAGTTGACACTGGGATAGGAGGAAGGAAGGCACTGTTAATAGACACTGGGATAGGGGGAAGGAGGGCACTGTTAGTGGACACTGGGATAGGGGGAAGGAAGGCACTGTTAGTGGACATTAGGATAGGGGGAAGGAGGGCACTTTTAGTGGACACTGAGATAGGGTGAAGGTAGGCAATGTTAGTGGACACTGGGATAGGGGAAGGTAGGCACTGTTAGTGGACACTGGGATAGGAGGAAGGAAGGCACTTTTAGTTGACACTGGGATTGGAGGAAGGAAGGCACTTTTAGTTGACACTGGGATAGGAGGAAGGAAGGCACTTTTAGTTGACCCTGGGATAGGAGGAAGGAAGGCACTTTTAGTTGACACTGGGATAGGAGGAAGGAAGGCACTGTTAGTTGACACTGAGATAGGGTGAAGGTAGGCACTGTTAGTAGACACTGGGATAGGGGGAATGAAGGCACTGTTAGTAGACACTGGGATAGGAGGAAGGAAGGCACTTTTAGTTGACACTGGGATAGGAGGAAGGAAGGTACTGTTAGTGGACACTGAGATAGGGGGAAGGAGGGCAATGTTAGTGGACACTAGGATAGGGGAAAGGAGGGCAATGTTAGTGGACACTGGGATAGGGGGAAGGAGGGCAGTGTTAGTGGACACTGGGATAGGGGGAAGGAGGGCAGTGTTAGTGGACACTGGGATAGGGGGAAGGATGGCAGTGTTAGTGGACACTGGGATAGGGGGAAGGAGGGCAGTGTTAGTGGACACTGGGATAGGGGGAAGGAGGGCAGTGTTAGTGGACACTAGGATAGGGGGAAGGAGGGCACTGTTAGTGGACACTGGGATAGGGGGAAGGAGGGCAGTGTTCGTGGACACTGGGATAGGGGGAAGGAAGGCACTGTTAGTGGACACTGGGATAGGAGGAAGGAAGGCACTGTTAGTGGACACTGGGATAGGGGGAATTAACTCACTGTTAGTAAACACTGGGATAGGAGGAAGGAAGGCACTTTTAGTTGACACTGGGATAGGGGGAAGGAAGGCACTGTTAGTAGACACTGGGATAGGGGGAAGGAATGCACTGTTAGTAGACACTGGGATAGGGCGAAGGAATGCACTGTTAGTGGACCCTGGGATAGGAGGAAGGAATGCACTGTTAGTAGACACTGGGATAGGAGGAAGGAAGGTACTGTTAGTGGACACTGGGATAGGGGGAAGGTAGGCAATGTTAGTGGACACTGAGATAGGGGGAAGGAGGGCACTGTTAGTGGACACTAGGATAGGGGGAAGGAGGGCAGTGTTAGTGGACACTAGGATAGGTGGAAGGAATGCACTGTTAGTAGACACTGGGATAGGAGGTAGGAATGCACTGTTAGTAGACACTGGGATAGGGCGAAGGAATGCACTGTTAGTAGACACTGGGATAGGAGGAAGGAATGCACTGTTAGTAGACACTGGGATAGGGCGAAGGAATGCACTGTTAGTGGACACTGGGATAAGAGGAAGGAGGGCACAGTTAGTGGACACTGAGATAGGGGGAAGGAGGGCAGTGTTAGTGGACACTGGGATAGGTTGAAGCAAGGCACTGTTAGTAGACACTGGGATAGGAGGAAGGAAGGCACTTTTAGTGGACACTGGGATAGGAGGAAGGAAGGCACTGTTAGTAGACACTGGGATAGGAGGAAGGAAAGCACTTTTAGTGGACACTGGGATAGGAGGAAGGAAAGCACTTTTAGTGGACACTGGGATAGGGGGAAGGAAGGCACTGTTAGTGGACACTGGGATAGGAGGTAGGAAGGCACTGTTAGTAGACACTGGGATAGGGGAAGGAAGGCACTGTTAGTGGACACTGGGATAGGAGGAAGGAAGGCACTGTTTGTGGACATTAGGATAGGGGGAAGGAGGGCACTGTTTGTGGACACTAGGATAGGGGGAAGGAGGGCACTGTTAGTAGGCAATGCCCTGAGCTCTGGGGCTCTGCCAGGTTCTTGTTATGAGCGGTTAGCACTGTGGCTACACGATATGGGCCAATGACTGGTCTCAGAACAACAAATCTCACCAGGGATTCTGGGAAAGACAGAGAGTTGCAGAAAGTTATTGAGATCATTATGAATTGTTGCTGTACCTTTGGAACTATGGTTTCTCTCAATCTCTACCACACTCTCTCTCACTCTCTCCCCTTCTCTCAGGCCAATGGTTTTCTCTCTCGTTTCAAAGCAGTGGGCTTTCGTTCATTTCTTGCTGTACCAACGCAACTCAGGCTATTTGGGGAAATTAAATAACTTGAGGATTAAACTACTTTAGGAACCCCAATTAACATATTTCCCACTGTTGGGAAATGTTGCCTGAAGTAGAATGGACAGTAATTTTACGCATGGATTTTCATCAGCCTAATTCTTCCATTTTTAATAATCCTGAGATTAAAATGTTTTATGGGATGGTGGAGGCTTTTCAATGTTCTTTTAACAAGTGAACTAGTAAGAATTGAATTTCAGAAATTTCAGCTAATATACTGGTTTAAATCAGTATTACATGCTTGTTGTATTGTGCATGCAGAACATGATTTACAGCCAGAAACCATTAGGCTTTTATTTTAAATCTAACTTTAATGGCCACATTATCACACATAAACCCTTTATACAACAAGTCAGATACAAGCTGAATAAATGCCTTCGGGGTGTGTTGACCCTATGGTGAGAGTGTCACAACACTGGGAGATTACAGTGGATAATGTATCTGCCCAAGGCCTATATCTGACAACAATCATTCTGGATGAATATACCATTTAGAGTGGTAATTGCCTGTGTTGTCCCCTCTGGTGTCTAATCCAAGAGATCAATTTCTGTTGAGCCCACATATTTTACACTGTGAAAACATTCAGCTCCCTGTCCAAAGTTAGTACATTTAATTACCACTATGTTGTCTTTCCTCAAGCCTCCACTATACACACAGAAAACAGGGTTCAGATTCCAAATCCAATCTCCAAAGTACCTTCTTTGACTCCCTTTCTAAATCCTGCTGTGCGTGAAGATCAAAGTCTTGTGATGTTGGGATAACCCTTATTACTTCTCATTAGCTGGTAACCTGATGCACTTTGACAGGTCCGGCAGTTGCTGTGGTCAGCTGTTGATGCCTAAGCTAGCTAGCTACATACGGACCAATCAGTGGTAAAGATGAGGATCGAGGAGAATCCCCCAGCCAGATAGCGGAGTATCCAGGCAAGGTGGCCTAGCGTACCGTGAACCCCAGTTGACTGTCACCTCAAGCCCTCAAACCATTAGGCACAGTTAAAGATGGGGCTGGTTGTAGGTCTTCCATGGCCCTACTGCCATCGTCTACCACAGCCACAGCTCATTAAGGCTCCATAGCCTCCCTCTCTAGAACACTACAACACACCACTGAAGCCATTACTGTAAAGTCAATGTCTAATTCAAGTTTGAATAAACAAGGGCTTTTCTCTCCCTTGGTCCCTTTTTGCTCCCCTTTTCTCTCTGTCGTCCTCTTCTCTCTCTCTCTCTCTCAATCTCTCACCTCCCTCTCTTTCTCTCTCGCAAAGTGGGGGTGATTCTCATTTGTTCCCAGTGAGACCATCAGCGATGGACGAAGTCCCGTGGTCTAATTAGAAACCTAAATACTTTGAGTAATGCCTAACCCATGGGAGTTCAACTGCCATATCTCTTCTGCATGCCCTATGTGGAAGGACCCCTCCGGTCCCCCAGACCACTGGGGTGTCTCAGTGAAATACACCAGCCTGCTCCCCTCAGCTCCCCACAGCTGTCTTCTACAGACGCTGCACTTAAGACAGCATTGCTTTCATAGCTAAAATAGACATTTGTGTCCTAAGTGGTGCAACATGGCTAATGCAAAAGATTTAATTCCCCTGGGTACTAAATATGGTTGAGTACTGGCAACATGGATTCCTTTTTTCCACTTCACATAACAACTGTAAAAGCAATTCGAGCATTTTTCAATTAATTAAACACATAGTCTTCCAGTAACCTCCTCTCATTTTGCCCTCCAGGACCGTAGCTAATTTGTGCAGAATAGAAAGAAGAAAAATAGAAAGGCAGTAAAGAAAGTGTTTTCATCTTTTAAAAATATGCCTCAACAAAGGAATTAACACGGAAAGAGACACACATCATTTTTTCCTGAAAATGTAAAATAATCATCGCATTTTATACTTTTTTGAAACCCTGAAGTATCTTGTGTAGTTTTGTAGAGTTATGAACCCATATCAGATCGTTGATAGCATGAGCAGCCAGCTCCCATTATGTTATCAAAACCTGCTGAGATAGTCTGGTCGTGAAGCTAATCCCGCCTGTATTTTTAGTCGCAACCCACTGATGAAGTGAAATTACTACATCAACGATAAAATAGAGCTTTCTGAAAACCCTTTACAATATCACACCTTCTGTCACGACTTCCACCGAAGTCGGTTCCTCTCCTTGTTCGGGTGGCGTTCGGCGGTCGACGTCACCGGTCTTCTAGCCATCGCCGATCCACCTTTCATTTTCCATTTGTTTTGTCTTGTTTTCCCACACACCTGGTTTTCATTTCCCTCATTACTTGTTGTGTATTTAACCCTCTGTTCCACCCCATGTCTGTGTGTGAAATTGTTTGTTGTAAGTGCTTGTGCACATTTTGACTGGTGCGCGACGGGTTCTGTACCCATATTTTGTTATTCTGGATGCCGTTGGTTTTGAAATTTAAACTGCTCCAGTTATTACACAGTTCTGCTTTCCTGCGTCTGACTTCCCTGCCACCAGTTACGCACCCCTTACAGCTACTGAAAGAGACATTCAAAATAAGCTCTGTAGGTTTAGTGGTGTAATGGCATACAATATCTTGCAAATGTACTTTTGAAATTAAGATAATAATAGACATTTTACATTGTACTACATGCTAAAATAATCACTATTCTCTAAATGGATATGCCGTATGGCAAGCTAAAAAATGATATATATTGCCCAGTACTTCACCCGAAAACCTCACCACAATGGTCAGTCAATGAATGAGAGAAATTATCAAATAATAAGAACACACCAGAAATGTTTTGTAAAAATCTACTCAAATCAACGTCTTGTACAGTGCCTTGCAAAAGTATTCATCCCCCTTGGCGTTTTTCCTATTTTGTTGCATTACAACCTGTAATTTAAATAGATTTTTATTTGGATGTCATGTAATGGACATACACAAAATAGTGCAAATTGGTGAAGTGAAAAAAAATTATAAACCTGTTTGAAAAAATTCCCCCCAAAAAATAAACTGAAAAGTGATGCGTGCATATGTATTCATCCCCTTTGCTTTGAAGTCCTTAAATAATATCTGGTGCAACAAATTACCTTCAGAAGTCACAATTATTTTAATAAAGTCCACCTGTGTGCAATCTAAGTGTCACATGATCTGTCACATGATCTCAGTATATATACTCCTGTTCTGAAAGGCCCCAGAGTCTGCAACACCACTAAGCAAGGGGCACCACCAAGCAAGCAGCACTATGAAGACCAAGAAGTTATCAAAACAAGTCAGGGACAAAGTTGTGGAGAAGTACAGATCAGGGTTGGGTTATAAAAAAAATATATGAAAATTTGAACATTCCACGGAGCACCATTAAATCCATTATTAAAAATGTTTAAGAATATGGCACCACAACAAACCTGCCAAGAGAGAGCCGCCCACCAAATCTCACGGACCAGGCAAGGAGGGCATTAATCAGAGATGCAACAAAGAGACCAAAGATAACCCTGAAGGAGCTGCAAAGCTCCACAGCGGAGATTGGAGTATCTGTCCACAGGACCACTTTAAGACGTACACTCCACAGAGCTGGGCTTTATGGAAGAGTGGCCAGGAAAAAAAGCAATTTCTTAAAGAAAAAAATAAGCAAACACATTTGGTGTTCGCCAAAAGACATGTGGGAGACTCCCCAAACATATGGAAGAAGGTACTCTGGTCAGATGAGACTAAAATTGAGCTTTTTGTCCATCAAGGAAAACGCTTTGTCTGGCACAAACCCAACACCTCTCATCACCTCGAAAACACCATCCACACAGTGAAGCATGGTGGTGGCAGCATCATGCTGTGGGGATGTTTTTTATCGTCAGGGACTGGGAAACTGCTCAGAATTGAACGAATGATGGATGGAGCTAAATACAGGGAAATTCTTGAGGGGAACCTGTTTCAGTCTTCCAGAGATTTGAGACTGGGACGGAGGTTCACCTTCCAGCAGGACAATGACCCTAAGCATACTGCTAAAGCAACTCTCGAGTGGTTTAAGGGGAAACATTTAAATGTCTTGGAATGGCCTAGTCAAAGCCCAGGCCTCAATCTAATTGAGACTATGAGGTATGACTTAAAGATTGCTGTACACCAGTGGAAACCCATCCAACTTGAAGGAGCTGGAGCAGTTTTGCCTTGAAGAATGGGCAAAAATCCCAGTGGCTAGATGTGCCAAGCTTATAGAGACATACCCCAAGAGACTTGCAGCTGTAATTGCTGCAAAAGGTGGCTATACAAAGTATTGACTTTTGGGGGGGGGGGGATGAAAAGTTTTGCACGCTCAAGTTTTCCGTTTTTTTTGTCTTGTTTCTTGTTTGTCCCACAATAAAAAATATTTTGCATCTTCAAAGTGGTAGGAATGTTGTGTAAATCAAATTATACAAGGCAACAAAATAGGAAAAATGCCAAGGAGAGGGTGAATACTTTCGCAAGCCACTGTATAGCGTCCCATCGTCCACTGTACAGCTGGTGTGAGCCTGCATGTGTCTATTACATGTGTGTGTGTGTGTGTGTGTGTGTGTGTGTGTGTGTGTGTGTGTGTGTGTGTGTGTGTGTGTGTGTGTGTGTGTGTGTGTGTGTGTGTGTGTGTGTGTGTGTGTGTGTGTGTGTGTGTGTGTGTGTGTGTGTGTGTGTGTGTGTGTGTGTCATTATACTCTGAGACAGGACAGGGGGAACCAGGCGGTGATCCTGGGACACCCAGCCTCTCATAAAGGCTCCTGTCAAAGCAGGAGATCAGAGGCAGCCGGTGAAATCCAGCTAATAGACATGCTCTGTACTCCCTACCTGCTCAGCTCTCCAGTCAGCTTCCTCTCCCTGCTCTGTACTCCCTACCTGCTCAGCTCTCCAGTCAGCTTCCTCTCCCTGCTATGTATTCCCTACCTGCTCAGCTCTCCAGTCAGCTTCCTCTCCCTGCTCTGTACTCCCTACCTGCTCAGCTCTCCAGTCAGCTTCCTCTCCCTGCTCTGTACTCCCTACCTGCTCAGCTCTCCAGTCAGCTTCCTCTCCCTGCTATGTATTCCCTACCTGCTCAGGTCTCCAGTCAGCTTCCTCTCCCTGCTCTGTATTCCCTACCTGCTCAGCTCTCCAGTCAGCTTCCTCTCCCTGCTCTGCATTCCCTACCTGCTCTGCTCTCCAGTCAGCTTCCTCTCCCTGCTCTGTACTCCCTACCTGCTCAGCTCTCCAGTCAGCTTCCTCTCCCTGCTCTGTACTCCCTACCTGCTCAGCTCTCCAGTCAGCTTCCTCTCCCTGCTCTGTATTCCCTACCTGCTCAGGTCTCCAGTCAGCTTCCTCTCCCTGCTCTGTATTCCCTACCTGCTCAGCTCTCCAGTCAGCTTCCTCTCCCTGCTCTGTACTCCCTACCTGCTCAGCTCTCCAGTCAGCTTCCTCTCCCTGCTCTGTACTCCCTACCTGCTCAGCTCTCCAGTCAGCTTCCTCTCCCTGCTCTGTACTCCCTACCTGCTCAGCTCTCCAGTCAGCTTCCTCTCCCTGCTCTGTACTCCCTACCTGCTCAGCTCTCCAGTCAGCTTCCTCTCCCTGCTCTGTACTCCCTACCCGCTCTGCTCTCCAGGAAGCTTCCTCTCCCTGCTCTGTACTCCCTACCTGCTCAGGTCTCCAGTCAGCTTCCTCTCCCTGCTCTGTATTCCCTACCTGCTCAGCTCTCCAGTCAGCTTCCTCTCCCTGCTCTGTATTCCCTACCTGCTCTGCTCTCCAGTCAGCTTCCTCTCCCTGCTCTGTACTCCCTACCTGCTCAGCTCCCCAGGAAGCTTCCTCTCCCTGCTCTGTACTCCCTACCTGCTCAGCTCTCCAGGCAGCTTCCTCTCCCTGCTCTGTACTCCCTACCTGCTCAGGTCTCCAGTCAGCTTCCTCTCCCTGCTCTGTATTCCCTACCTGCTCAGCTCTCCAGTCAGCTTCCTCTCCCTGCTATGTATTCCCTACCTGCTCAGGTCTCCAGTCAGCTTCCTCTCCCTGCTCTGTATTCCCTACCTGCTCAGCTCTCCAGTCAGCTTCCTCTCCCTGCTCTGCATTCCCTACCTGCTCTGCTCTCCAGTCAGCTTCCTCTCCCTGCTCTGTACTCCCTACCTGCTCAGGTCTCCAGTCAGCTTCCTCTCCCTGCTCTGTATTCCCTACCTGCTCAGCTCTCCAGTCAGCTTCCTCTCCCTGCTCTGTATTCCCTACCTGCTCTGCTCTCCAGTCAGCTTCCTCTCCCTGCTCTGTACTCCCTACCTGCTCAGCTCTCCAGGAAGCTTCCTCTCCCTGCTCTGTACTCCCTACCTGCTCAGCTCTCCAGTCAGCTTCCTCTCCCTGCTCTGTACTCCCTACCTGCTCTGCTCTCCACGAAGCTTCCTCTCCCTGCTCTGTACTCCCTACCTGCTCAGGTCTCCAGTCAGCTTCCTCTCCCTGCTCTGTATTCCCTACCTGCTCAGCTCTCCAGGCAGCTTCCTCTCCCTGCTCTGTACTCCCTAACTGCTCAGGTCTCCAGTCAGCTTCCTCTCCCTGCTCTGTATTCCCTACCTGCTCAGCTCTCCAGTCAGCTTCCTCTCCCTGCTCTGTATTCCCTACCTGCTCTGCTCTCCAGTCAGCTTCCTCTCCCTGCTCTGTACTCCCTACCTGCTCAGCTCTCCAGGAAGCTTCCTCTCCCTGCTCTGTACTCCCTACCTGCTCAGCTCTCCAGTCAGCTTCCTCTCCCTGCTCTGTACTCCCTACCTGCTCTGCTCTCCACGAAGCTTCCTCTCCCTGCTCTGTACTCCCTACCTGCTCAGGTCTCCAGTCAGCTTCCTCTCCCTGCTCTGTATTCCCTACCTGCTCTGCTCTCCACGAAGCTTCCTCTCCCTGCTCTGTACTTCCTACCTGCTCAGGTCTCCAGTCAGCTTCCTCTCCCTGCTCTGTACTCCCTACCTGCACAGCTCCCCTGGAAGCTTCCTCTCCCTGCTCTGTACTCCCTACCTGCTCTGCTCTCCACGAAGCTTCCTCTCCCTGCTCTGTACTCCCTACCTGCTCAGGTCTCCAGTCAGCTTCCTCTCCCTGCTCTGTATTCCCTACCTGCTCTGCTCTCCACGAAGCTTCCTCTCCCTGCTCTGTACTTCCTACCTGCTCAGGTCTCCAGTCAGCTTCCTCTCCCTGCTCTGTACTCCCTACCTGCAAAGCTCCCCTGGAAGCTTCCTCTCCCTGCTCTGTACTCCCTGCCTGCTCAGCTCTCCAGGCAGCTTCTTCTCCCTGCTCTGTACTCCCTACCTGCTCAGGTCTCCAGTCAGCTTCCTCTCCCTGCTCTGTATTCCCTACCTGCTCAGGTCTCCAGTCAGCTTCCTCTCCCTGCTCTGTATTCCCTACCTATTCAGCTCTCCAGGCAGCTTCCTCTCCCTGCTCTGTACTCCCTACCTGCTCTGGTCTCCAGTCAGCTTCCTCTCCCTGCTTTGTACTCCCTACCTGCTCTGCTCTCCAGTCAGCTTCCTCTCCCTGCTCTGTACTCCCTACCTGCTCAGCTCTCCAGGAAGCTTCCTCTCCCTGCTCTGTACTCCCTACCTGCTCAGCTCTCCAGGCAGCTTTCTCTCCCTGCTCTGTACTCCCTACCTGCTCTGCTCTCCAGTCAGCTTTTTTTCCCCTGCTATGTACTCCCTACCTGCTCTGCTCTCCAGTCAGCTTCCTCTCCCTGCTCTGCTCTCCAGTCAGCTTCCTCTCCCTGCTCTGTACTCCCTACCTGCTCTGCTCTCCAGTCAGCTTCCTCACCTTGCTCTGTACTCCCTACCTGCTCAGCTCTCCAGGCAGCTTCCTCTCCCTGCTCTGTACTCCCTACCTGCTCAGCTCTCCAGGAAGCTTCCACTCCCTGCTCTGTACTCCCTTCCTGCTCAGCTCTCCAGTCAGCTTCCTCTCCCTGCTCTGTACTCCCTACCTGCTCTGCTCTCCAGGAAGCTTCCTCTCCCTGCTCTGTACTTCCTACCTGCTCAGCTCTCCAGTCAGCTTCCTCTCCCTGCTCTGTACTCCCTACCTGCTCAGCTCTCCAGTCAGCTTCCTCTCCCTGCTCTGTACTCCCTACCTGCTCAGCTCTCCAGTCAGCTTCCTCTCCCTGCTCTGTACTCCCTACCTGCTCAGCTCTCCAGTCAGCGTCCTCTCCCTGCTCTGTACTCCCTACCTGCTCTGCTCTCCAGTCAGCTTCCTCTCCCTGCTCTGTACTCCCTGCCCTGTACTCCCTACCTGCTCAGCTCTCCAGTCAGCTTCCTCTCCCTGCTCTGTACTCCCTACCTGCTCTGGTCTCCAGTCAGCTTCCTCTCCCTGCTTTGTACTCCCTACCTGCTCTGCTCTCCAGTCAGCTTCCTCTCCCTGCTCTGTACTCCCTACCTGCTCAGCTCTCCAGGAAGCTTCCTCTCCCTGCTCTGTACTCCCTACCTGCTCAGCTCTCCAGGCAGCTTCCTCTCCCTGCTCTGTACTCCCTACCTGCTCTGCTCTCCAGTCAGCTTTTTTTCCCCTGCTATGTACTCCCTACCTGCTCTGCTCTCCAGTCAGCTTCCTCTCCCTGCTCTGCTCTCCAGTCAGCTTCCTCTCCCTGCTCTGTACTCCCTACCTGCTCTGCTCTCCAGTCAGCTTCCTCACCTTGCTCTGTACTCCCTACCTGCTCAGCTCTCCAGGCAGCTTCCTCTCCCTGCTCTGTACTCCCTACCTGCTCAGCTCTCCAGGAAGCTTCCACTCCCTGCTCTGTACTCCCTTCCTGCTCAGCTCTCCAGTCAGCTTCCTCTCCCTGCTCTGTACTCCCTACCTGCTCTGCTCTCCAGGAAGCTTCCTCTCCCTGCTCTGTACATCCTACCTGCTCAGCTCTCCAGTCAGCTTCCTCTCCCTGCTCTGTACTCCCTACCTGCTCTGCTCTCCAGGAAGCTTCCTCTCCCTGCTCTGTACATCCTACCTGCTCAGCTCTCCAGTCAGCTTCCTCTCCCTGCTCTGTACTCCCTACCTGCTCTGCTCTCCAGTCAGCTTCCTCTCCCTGCTCTGTACTCCCTACCTGCTCTGCTCTCCAGGCAGCTTCCTCTCCCTGCTCTGTACTCCCTACCTGCTCAGCTCTCCAGTCAGCGTCCTCTCCCTGCTCTGTACTCCCTACCTGCTCTGCTCTCCAGTCAGCTTCCTCTCCCTGCTCTGTACTCCCTGCCCTGTACTCCCTACCTGCTCAGCTCTCCAGTCAGCTTCCTCTCCCTGCTCTGTACTCCCTACCTGCTCTGCTCTCCAGGCAGCTTCCTTTCACAGTGCATTTGTATCGTGTCGTCTTATCAGCCTTCACACAGATAGAGGACACATCACTCAGCAGACAGACAACCTCCTTAGTAAAAGGCCACCATTGTATATAAGAATTTGTTCTTAACTGACTTGCCTAGTTAAATAAAGTAAATAAGGAGAGAGAGAGAGAGAGACAGAGAGAGAGGGGGAGGAGTAAAGTAATATTCTGGGATGCTGGGGTTTTAAAACAATATGAGCAGTAAATTGTAGAAATAATCCAAACACAAAGTGGTAATTCAACCCTGAAGTGAAACCATTGAAAACTCAAAAAATAATCCCCAGTACTGTTATTTTTCTCTAATGTAAAATTAATGTCTGTAGCCCTTTGTAGAGCATTCTAGTATGCGTCCCCTGTGCTCAGCTCGGCAGGGTGAACTCTCCGGACCCTGTCTGCTCATTCACTCCTGGGCCCAGTCAATAAGGCTATTTCTGATCTCCGGATGGCTATGGTTTCAAAGCCTGTTTAAATAGGCGCCCACAAAGCCGGAAGCAGCAACCTCAGTCAGCCCTCTCCTCCTCTCCTCTCCCGCGTGGAGGACATTTCTCTAAATATTGAGAGGGAGGCTCAGCTTCCAGCCCGCGGTAAAGGGGGAGGAGGGAGAGAGAAAGAGCGTGAGAGAGAGAGAGAGAGAGAGAGAGAGAGAGAGAGAGAGAGAGAGAGAGAGAGAGAGAGAGAGAGAGAGAGAGAGAGAGGAGAGGAGGAGAGAGAGAGAGAGAGAGAGAGTGAGAGAGAGAGTGAGAGAGAGAGAGAGAGAGAGAGAGAGAGAGAGAGAGAGAGAGAGAGAGAGAGAGAGAGAGAGAGAGAGAGAGAGAGAGAGAGAGAGAGAGAGAGAGAGTAAGAAAGCCTCCCCCACAGCTCCCACCACACACACCCGGCATGGTGACAACAGACAGGAAAGCGCAGTTCAGGGCTCCCGGTACTAAACTCTGAACGGCAAACGTTTGGCAGAGTAATTACACGCCACAGTGCACTGGGAGTGATTAGTGATAGTTGTCTGTTAAAAGTGTTTGGAGGCTCAGAGAATCCTTTATGTGCCACGCTTTCCTTCCCCTCCACTAATGTTTAGGTTTCATTTGCATCAGGGAGGGAGGAGTCACATGTCAACACAAATAAAGTACGTCTATAAAAGAACAGTATCTTTCATATCCTATTTTATGCAAATGTCAGTACAGTATTTTCAAACTAGATTACATTTTATTTCAATAATATGTTTCCTTCAATACCTTCTAGGAAGCTATAACAACTAAACAATTTACACTTTTCAACATAACACTTCTCAACTTAACTGGGTCGTATCTGCAGAACTATGTCACAACTATAGAACTATATTAGGCCTGCGGCTTGTTTTGGTCTGGATCAAAATAAATGGCACAAAGCGGGTATTCCACTCTAAAGGCGTCTCCATTGCCAGGTCATGTCACGCTCCGGTGCGTTGCCGTCAACACACTCAGGTGGCGTAGCGGCAGCCGAGCCTGCAGCCTGCCTTTCCTTTGATCTCCTGCTGTGTTTACCTTAGCTGGTTAGCTATGGCGTCTCAGTCTTAGTCACTACGGTATGCAGCAGATGTGCCTGTAAGGCAGCTGAAAGGTGAGTAGTACTCGCAGATAGCTAGTTCGCCCAGTTGTTAAACACATCACAAAGAAATAAGGGGGGAAAGGAGAGAGTCATGAGGAGGATGGACTGTGGGATTATAGACACCACCTGATAACTCCTAAACCACAACACACACACTGGACCTTGAGCTGAGAGTCGGGTGGCAAAGGGAAACAAACGCACCTCATGGACATCCACTGGGGAGGACAAAATATCTGAGGGGTTTGACTAGGGGATTGAGAGGACGTAAGACAGTACCTGTGGTGGAAGCCTCTCCAGATCTGCACCAGGTGTGAGGCATTAAGGAGAGGAGCTCTGCGTCTGGCTCTATCACCCAGGGCCCAGGGCAGTGTGTCAGATGTTCGGTCTCTCAAAAAAGGGCCTGACTGAGGAACCAAAATGATTACAAAGACAACAACGAGGACAATGATTTCAAGTGTACTATTGCCTCTGTTTATACAGTGTACAACAATTTAGTAAACATAGCTTATTACTGATGTGCAATAAAAACAATATCCAGAGAGATGTGATTGTACAGACAACAACGCCTACATCACATTCTGCTGTCAGTTTACACCTGGCACTTCCTCACACTAATCATACAGCACAATGTGTTAAAGCTGCTGGCTGGTGGTTATTGTCCTGAAACAAAAACCCACTGTAATGAATACAGAGAACACAGCACCACTGCTGCACTGGAATACATACTTCATTACAGAGAAGAAAACCATGTGGGCATTGTTGTTTCTGCAGATTATACATGACGCACAGAACAGAGGGGTAAGACTGTAAGACGAGTAAGTGTATCACAGGCAGTGGGAGAGGTAACTCTATACCTCAGAGCTGGGAGAGAGAAGGAGAGGGAGAATGCGACTGGGCACGTGCGGAATACAGAGTGGCGGGGAGAGAGAGCAATCTACATTTCAAATGTTCAAGGATGTTTCCATTGTGTGTTTATGAAACATGGCTGCTAGGACTACAAAGGTAAGAGGATATGGCATCAAAGGCCTCCCTTAGAAAACATAAAAAAGCAACATCGCTGCACTGAAATGTACAGGAGAACATACTACTCCTCCTCCTACTCTGCTCTACTCTGGTCTTTAACCATTTGATTACAGTGTACAGGCCTCAAATCAAGGCCCTGCAATCCATTTTCTCACTGTAACCTACCGCTGGGTCTGTGGTGGGTTTAATGTAGGAGGTAGACAGACAGAACTGGTCCGAGTGGCTATAGGCAGAGGGAGAGAGAGAGAGTGAGAGAGAGAGAGAAACAGAGAGAGAGAGAGAGAGCAAGAGAGAGAGAGAGAGAGAGAGAGAGAGGAGAGAGCGAGAGAGAGGAGAGAGAGAGAGAGAGAGAGAGAGGAGAGAGAGAGAGAGAGAGAGGGAGGGAGGGAGGGAGGGGAAAACAGAGGAAACCCAGAAAGAGAGAAAAAGAGAGAAAAACAGAGAGAGAGAAACACACAGAGAGAGAAACACACATAGAGATAGAGAAAGAGATAGAGAGAACAAGAGAGAGAGAGAAGAGAGAGAGAGAGAGAGAGAGAGAGAGAGGAGAGAGAGGAGAGAGAGAAAGAGAGAGAGAGAGAGGAGAAGAGAGAGGAGAGAGAGAGATGAGAGAGAGGGAGAGAGAGAGAGAGAGAGAGAGGAGAGAGAGGAGGGAGGGAGGGAGGAGAGAGAAGCAGAGAGAGAGAGAGCAGGGAGGGAGGGAGGGAGGGAGGAAAAGAGAGAAAAGACAGAGAGAAAGAGAGAACACGAGCGAGAACCAGAGAGAGAACACACATAGAGATAGAGAAAGAGATAGAGAGAACAGAGAGAGAGAGTGAGAGAGAGAGAGAAACAGAGAGAGAGAGAGAGAGCAAGAGAGAGAGAGAGAAAGAGAGTGAGAGAGAGAACGAGAGAGAGAGACAGAAAGAGAGAGAGAGAGAGAGGTGGTGTTCTGTTCTGGATTAAAATACCTCATTTAGGGAAACAAAAGGCATAATGGAAGGGGGTGTGTGGGAAAGAACCAGGGCAAAGTGCTGATGTGGGTCCAAACTGGCACCCTATTGCCTATATAGTGCGCTACTTTTGACCAAAGCCCTATTCTCTATTAGTCCACTACTTTTGACCGAAGTAGTGCACTACATAAGGAATAGGGTGCCATTTCAAACACAGTCTTGTAGCCCTACTGTAAGTGCAGCCAGTGACCGACACCAGGCGGAGCCTGCCTGTCTGATGACGGTCAGGGTAATATTGTTTACAAGCTCCCTCAGCAGAACCCCACTGCCCTCCTCCAACCATCAGCCAGCCACAGAGCTCGCCCTCTACTTAAGGCAACAAGACTGGAATGTGTTCACTTCAGCATTACAAGCCTATTAAAATACACTTTTAATTATGCTACAATCTCTCCAGGGATCATTTATTTTCATCTCCTCCTCTCTTGAACTGCGTGTTCTTTGACATCTGCACCAAGAGATCAACAGCACAACTGGAACTGGGAACTAGCATGTGTTGTTTTCTAACTAGCTCCAATTAAAGGGCATGTTGACAGATTATAGTACGTAGCTTCTGCTACTGGTACGGCTGGTGGTAGTTTGTGCTCCAAACAAGTAGGGTGAGGAGGAAGGGTAGGCGGTTGATGGGGGAGAAGAATGATGAGGAGAGAGGGGTGAGGAGGGGAGCGAGGAGAGTGTGAAGAGGGTGGGGAGGGTAGAAGAGGGGGCTGATGGGATGAGAAGAAAGGGGGCTTATGGGAGATATCTCATGTACACAACATAACCAGGCAGCCCTGGGGGGTTAATGTGTTTACACTACCTGGGCTGTGATCTATCATCAACCTCATCAACTTCTATTACCCTTCACATACATAACCAAGCAGCATCTCTAACGTCTTACCCAACCGCCGATCCACAACTCTCACTCACACAATTTCTATTGGATTAGTAAAATGCTAATATCCAGGGTATAACCCACTCCCCCACTAGACTGGGTTGATGTGCAGTACTGTACATCATCATTCCAGTAGTTGATTTATATTTAGTGCCGCTGTGCCTTTTCAAGGCGTTTCGGGTTGAACACCTCAACAGCTTCAAAGGAGTTGTTGTATATATGCATATGAAACGGCAACCACATGGAACCTATAGCATTATCATAACAAGTCCTCCATGATAGTTGTTTTCTTATATCTGTATAGACAACAGACAGACATTCCCTCTGATCCTGAATCAGTTTACCTACACCAGTGAGAGGCGTAGAAATGGGGGATGAATACAGTACACTTTATGAGCATGGACCATCTGTTATCTTTAGGCTAACAACACAACTGGTAAGCGGATCATCATAAGTCTATAATGTGCATAACATGTGCATTATTTCTCCCACAGTGCACATAATAGCATAATAACAGTGATGGCGTGGGTTCACCACAGAGCAGAGCCCATGCAGTCAGGCTGAGGTTAGCTAGGTGCTGATGGGGGAGGTGCCTGCCTCAAAGAGCTTGTTTTCACTTTACTCAGGCTTCATTATGCCCAATCAATATTCATTTAGTCACTAGAACTATTGACTCATTTCTAAAATAAAATTACAGGTAATTTGTCTTGTCATGGAATAGGGTGTATTATCCCTTTAGAAAGAAAACAGAGTGGGTGGGATGGGACGTGGTGACCCATAGAAAAGCTGGATACAACTGTAAATATATTTTTTGATAAGACATTGAAAAATCAATGTCTGCTTCCTGCAATCCGTCTCGAGCAAATCAATCATAATCTGCAGTTGACAGTGGGATGAGAGAGAGAGCGCGCGCGAGAGAGAGAGAGAGAGAGAGAGAGAGAGAGAGAGAGAGAGAGAGAGAGAGAGAGAGAGAGAGAGAGAGAGAGAGAGAGAGAGAGAGAGAGAGAGAGAGAGAGAGAGAGGGGGAGAGAGAGAGAGGGAGCGATGGAGAGAGAGAGAAGAAAGGGTGGAAGGGCCCAATCTTTGTCTGATATCTCTGATTTCTGAATGGCTTCTCATCATGGTGATAATAGGGTCATCATTTCAACACTTAGCTAACCCCAGCCCCTTCCATTCAGCCTGGGGTAGAGGGGAGCAGAGGGGAGGACAGGCTCCAGAGAAAGAGGAGTGGACTCATTCTAGCCCCATTCATCTTAATTCAGATTGGCAGACAGACACCGACAGAAGTGACCTAGAAAAGAAAAATTTCAAGGGGACCAAATCAGTTGAGATGTTGCCCTGGTGTGTACTATAGCAATAAGTATGTTATTAAACTAGTTATATCAAATGATTGTATGTAATTACAGAATGTTTTCTGAACAATACATACATTAACAAAGAACCTAATGTCTTGAATAGGGTAATTTCTGTTTTGTAATTTACATGTTTGTTTCAAATGTTGGTTAGAAAATATAGTTAGGTTCGCATTTGAAGTAAAAGGAGTGTGACCTGAATGTCAGTCTGATGTGAACTCCATGCCACCATCTGTAGGCATCTCTAGTAAAACTGTATAGCAGCATGACATCACACAACAAAGATGGCCGTACACACTGCTGACTTTTGACCACATTACAAAATGGAAGTTAAGTTATAAAGAAGAGAAATACTTGGATATCCCTGCATAGGTAAATGGGTGCATACATTAAACAATAAATGAACCAACAACAAAAATACACACAAACAGCACAATGTGTATTATCTTGGTTTTGAATATTTTCATATTGGTAACTTGGATAATAACAAAATCATGCCCATTTAGAATAATATTACATGAAATATCCCCAAAACATCTTATGACACCAGATAAATATCAGTAGTGTTGATTCAATCACTAATACTTTTACAACTAGATAGTAGGTTTTATAGCCATAATATTGTTGCGCCACCTACAAATTAATTTATATTGTCAGCAATAGGATCCGCAAATTCAGTACAGTTGTTCAGTCGAGGGACGCAGTGCACGTATGTTTAATAATTTAATTTAAAAAATGCAAGGTCAAAAATAAATAGCATCCATTATTTGCAGCAGATCTCCCCAAAGCATTGGGAGCGACACTGTTTTGAATTTCAATTGGCTTCCAAGTGGCAAAAGCCCACAGCTAATACAACAAAGAAAAGTTGGTGTCAACTAATCGGTCTAGGACACAGATTTAGAAGGGCTCAAATTCTTATGAATACTTGAAGCGGGTTTTCCTCCTATAGGTACCAACTAACCACTGCTTTCTAGAGAGCAGAGCACACCTGACCGTGTGCAACGAAGGAATCTGTCAAGCGCATGACGTTAACCAACTTAATTAAACTTAACCATCATCTCTATGAACGCGAGAGGCAATTAGTCTAGTACAATAGTTAATGCTTTCTAATAATAGTCTCTAAATCCAAATGAGATTACGCCTGCTCCCTCAGGCATTTTCACTGTGATGCTTCATCCTTCATAAGCATGTTTGGTTTGCTCCACGGCTGGGCTCTCTCTTCTGCTCTTACTGGTTTCTCGACCAGTGTGGACTAGTCCTACAGAAGCTGTCTGAATTGTACTGCTTTTTCATATCTATACAAAAGTAAAACAAGTGTAAGACACTTGGAATAGCTTCCAGTCAATGATGTCCAGCAGAGTGTGCGTAAAGCTTTTGCTTGAGCATGTCATAGGATATGTCAATTTATTGTCCGTTTTTTCTATATCTTATCAAACGTATGTTTTGACAACTATGACGTTTAATATATTTAAATAGAAGTAGAATACACACTTGATTTGAAATACATATATAATAGGTAAATACACAGCTTCAAAGTGGTATGACATATGTATAACATACAGACAGTAGCTTATACTTGAAAACGATTTTATCCCATGTATTTGATTATGCTCTAATATAATATTATAACCGATTAAATAACCGAGAGTGCACACAACTTCAGCTAGGGTATAATTCTGTAAAGGAAAATGATCCGTTTCCTACCTTTTCCTCAGCACGAGCTGTAAGTATTTTCCCGCTCCTTGTGATCTCACACACACAAACACACATACACACACACACACACACACACACACACACACACACACACACACACACACACACACACACACACACACACACACACACACACACACACACACACACACACACACACACACACACACACGCACACACACCTCCTCGTCCTACTTCAGAATAGACCTCTTATCATGCGCGTATGGTGCCGGGGAAGTCATTATTGTCGATAATAGAGTATCAATGCATATTGACGTCATTCAAAATACCTCTCTCCTCTCTCGGTATCCCTGGTAACCGGTATGCTATTCAGAGATGAGTGACTGAGCATTGGCCATTCATTACGTCCCTCATTGAGGAACAGTAAATATAATTGGCCAATAATGCAATGAATTTCGCTTAAGCCCTTGCGGGCACTCATGACAACTTCAATAGGAAAAGTACAATTACACTTGAGTAGGTGTTTACATAGATTATTATTGATTCATTTGTATATTATACGAAATCAATTATAGGCTAATAGTTAGCTGTAGTCTATATTTAAACAATATTTATAAACAACAGTAGCAAATACCTTTATGGCACATATCTATTGTAGCCCTGCTCAAAAGGGAAATACATTGACATAGGCCTACCATTAAATAAAATATTTTGACTTTGTTTTTAGTTTATTAATGGCAACATATTATCAATAATAGTAGTACTATTATTAGTAGTAGGCCTAATAGTATTATAATGATCATCATCAGTAGAGTAGGATATCATTATTTCTAGACCTCTACTTTTTCTTCAAAAATAGATGTAGTAGGTCTAGTATAAACAATATCAACATTAGTATCCTGAACCTTATATACGTGTGTTGTCATAGATGTTGCCGCAAGAACATGAGGAAGAAAAACTGTTGGGGTAACAATAATTAGTTTGGCTATCATAGCATTGCGGGTGGTTGTAAAAGTAGGTATTCTAGTACCATTGTCACCGTCATTATTCTCTCTTCATGTATGTATCTGTCTTGTCTTTCCCCAACTCTGCATTGGCTCACTGTACCAGCGTCACTACTCTCTGCTGCACTCCAGAGGATTTCAAAGCGTAGGAACACGTGACACTATGCACACACTTTTTAGCAGCGCCTACAGCGATCCCTTTCGGTTTATCGGAGATTTGAACTATAAAGCCAGAAACAATCAGCACTGTGACTATAAGGCCCGTGGATGTCTGTATTTAAAAAAATATTTATTCCGAATATGCATTATTACACCTTTATTGTGGTTAAAATATGAGCCTAAAATGTATTTTCTAAATATAAAACTATTGCAATTTAAAAAATAAATTGTGCAATATTATTATAATATCAATACTATTTTAATAGTATAGCCTAACTAGTATACATATTTGTATTATCATTAGGCCTATTAATATTGGCCTGTCATTATATTGATGATAATGTAATAAATAATTCAGGAATAATTCATATATGGCACAGGTGCGTAAAAAGCCATTGTGCTGAAATGAAAAATCTGGATATCCATAATGGCCGATAAGCGCAATATATTCAATAAATCGTGACTCTCCATATTTCTGCAGAGAAACGTATCTGGTGGCATCAAAGGAGATTACATCCAGTGGTCATAGCGGATTTGCTGTAGTTCATATGGTACTAATCTGCCCTCGCTTGGGGCTTTTATGACTTTCGGGGTGAGAGAGAGCGAGAGAGTGTATGTGACTGGTTTATTCCTGGATCTATGGAGAAAACTATTTAGCAGCCGCTTCAGTTAACAGCTGTCACACGTTAAGAGTTGCTTATCCCACAGTTGAGTGGAATGCTTCCTAAAGATTTCAGCTAATATTACAAATTGCTGGTTAAGAAAAAAAAAACGTTTACACAAACAGCCAAACCTCAATTGTTTGGGATAAAGGTTATATTTATATTATACTGTGTATTATTCGCGCCATAATTTATGCATGCTATTGCCATGTCTTACCCTAACAACACAAAATGCGTCTGGCGTAAGAATGTCTATATGCACAAAATAAATCGAAATCAAAAACCGTCGCCCCTTTTTAGCTCCCGTTGCGGATTTTAACTTAACGTAGGATCACCGACAGTCAGTTAGGCTGTTACGAGGCATCTATTCAAAAAGACAAGTTTTGCGCTCAAAAGAAACAATAAACCATAAACCATGGAAAAAGAAGAACAGCGTGCAGAACATGGAGCGCCTTTTCCCCTTCAGTATCTGAAAAGCTCTTTCTGACAGACAACAGCCCATTTGTTATTGATCAAGTGTGAAAGTGACGGCTTCGTGTATTTAGAATAAGAAGAAAGTTGGAGTCGATCTACTGGCTCGCATGATATCGCCATCCAGGGGCTGGTGCACTGGAGTCCTACAGCACCGAGCCTTGTTAGAGAAAAACAAATAGAGAAATAGCGGGAGAGGGATTGTTAGTGAGAGAAAGAGAGGGCGAGAGGGAGGGGGGAAAGCGGGGAGAAAAAAGAAAACATGGAGAGAGAGAGAGATAGGCAGGGCTGTGGTATTAACCCAGCATAAGCTTGCCTTTTCCTTCGATGACTACACCCCGATAGGAGGAGCGTGAAGAACGTAGTAGGCGTCAGAATCCTCAATTTCCAACTTAGCATCTTGGCAGGACATTTTCCCAAGCAAAGACCCCAATCGGAAGGCAAAAAACTTCTTCTGCACTACATGAGACAAAGTGAGCAAGTGAGAGAGAGATAGGAAAAATAGAGCGTAGCAAGCAAACACAACGGTCAGTTGTAGCTGACTATCAGCGACTAAAAATCTATTTCTAAGTCTATGTATTTGTTTATATTTTTACTTTTTACTGCAATCATTTAGGGGGGAACAGACAGCGGTCTGTTGATACGAGACTCATATGACTGAAATCGGACAGTGCATGAGAAAATAAAGAGGAAAAGTGCGCAAGTAAGTGGCTTACTTTCGGGGCTTTCACCATGGCTTATCCTCAGGGCTACTTGTACCAGCCATCCCCTTCTTTGGCGCTGTATTCATGCCCGGCGTACAGCACCAGCGTTATATCGGGACCCAGGACCGAAGAACTTGGTAGATCCTCATCTGGCTCTGCTTTTGCTCCCTATGCCGGATCTACCGCGTTCACCAGCGCTTCGCCCGGGTACAACTCCCATCTCCCGTACAGTGCGGAGGCGGGAGCGGCCGCCACATTCGCTTCATACGTGGTAAGTGAGAGAGCATTGACTCGAAATTGCCGAGTGTAATTTTTTTTTGAAAAATCTTATATTGTATTGTTGGTAGGCCTATGTGTAGAATTTTAGCACCGTGCAAATGAGGCAAATGTATTTCTGGTTTAGCGTGCGTCTGTATTTTGCTGATTACTCTTTTTCATTTGGGTAAGTTAGTTGTAAATAGGCCCATCCATTTGATGCAAAGACGAACATGCAAAATAACCAATTAGGCTAATTAGCATGTTATTGTTCTTTGGATAAATGCAATTTTTCTGTAAATAATGGGCAATGAAATAGGTCGTTGAGTTGAATCAGTTTGCATACAATAACAAACAGCAAGCTCCCCACCTCGGTAGAACACATTATATTCTATAGTTATTTGTTTGATATTTTTATTAGTCTATGCGAAAATACAAACTCGTTTATTTAGGGCTACTCGGTTGTTTTTATGGGCATTGACCAAATGTTCGTTAACTTGGGAACACAGATCCTAATATTTAACATGTTCTAAATCTGAATGTGAGTTGAGCACGCAGTTATACTCAAATGAAACCAGGTATTCAGGCCAGCTGAAGAATAGTGGGAAATAATGATAGTAAAATCCTGTCTTGGTAAAATTATGACAAGAGAAGACATGGTAGGCCTGTTACGCATGATGTTAATGCTTCATCTAATTTGTAAATGAGGTTGCTTTCACTAAGCATAGATGACTGTGTTGTGGTTACAGTCAGCAAGACAGTCTTGAAATCTTGAATACAAAAACGCACAAAGAAAAATAAAGTTGAGAACAATGTCCATCTGTGTACAATTTTAAAAGTGCATTGCTGACGCTTCTGATGCTTGATTTATTGTAACCAACCTAAACGTCAGAGGTGTGTGTGTGTATGTGTGTGTGTGTATTTGTGTTTGTATGTGTTTATTATGGTGCCTTCTTATTGTTTGGAACTTATTTTGGAACGTTTTAATTGTTATGAGTCGTTGACAATTATCTGAAAAGCATTTTCTTTTCGACGGCTTTGTTTTCAGAGTTCTCCCTATGACCACACGACGGGCATGGCTGGGTCTATAGGATATCACCCCTACGCTGCTCCCCTGGGTTCATACCCCTACGGTGACCCGGCATACCGAAAAAACGCGACCCGGGATGCCACCGCCACTCTCAAAGCCTGGTTGAACGAGCACCGTAAGAACCCCTACCCCACCAAGGGGGAGAAGATCATGCTGGCCATCATCACCAAAATGACCCTCACCCAAGTTTCCACCTGGTTCGCCAACGCCAGGAGGAGGCTAAAGAAGGAGAACAAGATGACCTGGACTCCCCGAAACCGGAGCGAGGACGAGGAGGAAGACGAGAACATCGATCTGGAAAAGAATGACGACGACGAGCCTAGCAAGTCGAAAGACAAGGGAGACTCGACAGACACAGAGTTAGGTCTGTAGAAAAATCATCAATTTTTTTATCGCAGTCGTTTCCACTCAGGGCGCAAAATGAATTGCTGGTTAATGGTGGTATATTATTTATAATGGGACAATTGCTTTAAATAATAATCACCTTGAACTCCCCTCATTTGACTTATCATGTGCTGAAAATTGCTGGTGACGTAAAGTGTTTAGCATTCGATTTATCTTTAACTGCATAATAAGACGGGTTGCAGCTGGTGGACTGGGCTGTGTATCGCCTAATGATAATTATTACGATTAAAACACAATCATTAATATCACGGTTTTCAGTAGCTGTATGCCTAGTTGTTTGCAGGCCTATTATTTATTAGCCTACTTATTATGATAACTAGGCCTATTATTATGGTAATTAGCATATGCACAAATATGAACGCATGAGTGCATGAATTAGGGGCCTATAACATATTGGTAGCCTATCTGTATCTTATGTCAATGTTATACATCTTTTTCACAGTAACTTAACTCTTGTTTCTCTCTCACTGCAGATCATAAATTGCTGAACCCGGGGGACATAGTGTGCGACAGATTTAAAGAGGAGAATCATGGCAAAGAAACGGATCCCCTTCTGAGCGACTCGGAATTAAAAGACCAGGGGGATCGGACAGAGTTACTGCCCGAGTCTGCTAAACCCACCACCTCGTCTCCATCCGCCGTGCCTCGGGGAGGAACCGAGCTCGTTGCGCAAGACAAGCCGTCAGAAATGGGCCATGCGCCGGGCACCGTAAACAGCAACGTGACGTCTGTCATTCACTCCTCCCCATCGGCCCCTAAACCCAAACTCTGGTCCCTGGCTGAGATCGCAACGTCCTCGGACAGGTGTAAGAGCAGCAGCGACGGGCCGCAGGGCCATGGGATGGGTCACAGCACAGTGATCACCACCAATGCAGCGTCACCATCACGGTCCTCCCCACAGTGCCCTCTCCCAAACAGCACAGTCCTATCCAGGCCTATCTACTACACGTCCCCTTTTTACCCGGGCTACACGAACTATGGCAGCTTTGGACATCTTCACAGTCACAGCAATCACGGCTCGGGCACGGGCTCCACCGCACATTTCAATGGATTAAACCAGACTGTGTTAAATAGAGCAGAAGCTTTGGTAAGAGAAAGCCAGAAAGGCAGAGGCCAAACGCAGGTAGATCTTTGTAAAGACTCCCCTTATGAACTAAAGAAAGGTATGTCAAACATTTAATAACTTGATCCCTTTCAAAAATCCATCGGACTTTTATTTATTATTTGTGGTTGCATTACAAAAAATAAGAAAAATAATAATAATAAAGGAAAATTCTGAGAACAGTTATTTTCTGAGTAAATGCTTATCTTCAAATCTTAGTTTCTGAATGGTTAATCCTAAAGATGTAACAAGAATGGTCTTCATCGCTGCAGCCGCCTGGGTCTATTTGTATTAAAGACTAATATGTATATTTAATGTAGCATTTTTGTATTTAAAATGGACAATACACTATCTTTGAAGTAAATTATGAGAAAAAAATACACGTGTGCAGCGATTATTCTGGGGGGAGCGGGAGGGGACAACTGTTATTATCAAATGTGTCAGAAGGGCTTGAAAGAGAAACACATTATGGAAAATGAAAGAGGTATTTATCGATGGGATTGTGTTCGTTTACCCCGTGACAGGTGTATCAATTACATTTTCGATACAAAAAGAGCACTTCAGCTTTATACAACATGAGAACGTGCCGAAATTTCTCAAATTCTCGAATGAAAAACATATAGGCCTACAGCCTTTTAGGTCTACCCAAATATTTACATTTTGGTGGGGTTTGGACAAAGGTATTGGCAAGAGTTTACTGAATATATGTATATTTCTGGCTCTATGTTTCCTATTCCTTTCTACATGTGCAATAGGAGGATACTTATGAAGGTGAATATGATAACAACGGCGTAACTGGAGGCCCAGTCGTTTAACCCAATTACTTTCCAACCGCAACGTGTTATAAGCAAAGCAATCAGGTGGCGAACTCCAGTAATGAGTTCGATTTTATGCCAAATTTAGAGCTCATTACCATTTCCAAGGCGTGGCAAAGCTGTTAAAAGGACGCAACCATGCATTTATGGCTTCAGAGCACACTGGCCAGTTATATCATTAATGTTGGAGCCTCCTTATTAATGACGCGTTGGATGTGAAACACTCATGGTTAGGTTTAGAGAGGAGGATAGCAAGACTAGCATGTCATGCACACAGTAAAGGCCACAAAGTTTCCAGGGTTTCATCGGTTTTGTCAATAACCGAGTCTCTCACTGTCATCAAGGCTCAAACTCTTCCTTCCCACTTCCGCAGGTAGGTGTCACACTTGCTCCTAATTTCAGGGGTCTCATTCTTAATCCGTTACGGAAAGCCGTCCCTGATCGAATGGCCTAGTTAAAATGGACCAAAGGCTGGAAGGCAGAGAGAGAGAGAGAGAGAGAGAGAGAGAGAGAGAGAGAGAGAGAGAGAGAGAGAGAGAGAGAGAGAGAGAGAAAGAGAAAGAGAGAGGGAGGGAGGGAGAGAGAGAGCAACTTGAAATGGTCACAGTTATTACATGTTTACTATAACAATACTGCCAGGTGGGAAAACCTGAATATTACAATGTGTTAACATGGGACAAACCATTTCCTTCGCAGAAATACAATACCGTGGTGGATTTTTGAGAGAGAAAAAAATGTTAATGTGGCCTAATCTTTGAAATTTTGATTAAGGCTGATTTGTAAGATGAGACAAATGGTATCTTGATTTGGCACAGATATTGGGAAATGTTTTGAAAACAAATCTGTTAATTATAGTCGAATTATTATAATAGTATTACTCCTAGTAATATTTGTTTTATCAGGTGCCAATTTTGTTTTGTTTTATGATCAGTAGTGAACCTTTAGTGCTTCTAGTATCATTATAATCAGTTGATCAACACGGGAGTACATTAGCTCATGTCTTCATGGAATTACTCACAACATTTCATATATATTCCTGTTTCTATTTCTAAACAACTCAATCTTTGTCTTGATTATTTCTATTGGAAAAATATTGAAATAGGCCTACGTTGAATAATTTTGAATAATCTCAAGTAATAATAATAATAATAATAATAACAGTAATAATAGTAATAATGAACTAGTGAAGTGGGCCAGCTTGCTCTTGTTAACTGCCTTTCATTAATCTCTATAGTTTACTTTCCGCACTCGAGTTGAAGCCTCCCCTGGGCTTTATATAATTCCCTTAGCCCTAATGTCCTCTATTCCGAGTCACACGGGCGAGCGACTGGGGCTTCTATTTTAATCTCCCAGAGTATGTGTGCTGCCTGGCCCAGTGATTGCAACACATCATCCGGCTAAATAGCATAATTATGTGTTTCTTTGCTGATCCCTCCAGGAATTGAAGTGTTCGATGCAATGTCCCCTAAGAAGACATGATCGTTTTTATTTGAAATAGGCTTTTTAAATGGAATAATTTATTTTTCAAAGGGACAATTTTTCAATTTCAGAGACGTAAATCATCTATATTCAGTTTAGGTAAATATTGAATAGTTTAGAATCGTTTATGTGTAACATTTAAAGCGGTGACACATATACCTGAGCATTCTGATAACGCAATTTTACACCGCTCTTTATGATTCGAGGAATATGAGGCAAATGTTTGGAAAATGATCATTTATACTGCTAAATTGGATCTTGAGACGGACATTGCATAGCCCATGGGCACGGAGTAATAAAACAAGCTTGTCATGTTTGTCTTCTGCACTGTCGAAATTGCCCAAACGATTTGACCACATTTGTGAAATATCGTTTTGAGACGGAGTTGTTGTTTTGTTGTTCCAGAGATGTGCTGCTATTTAGTAATTCTCCTCCACGCAGTTTGTTATTCAAATCACGTCTAGAGGGACAGAGAAACAGGGCCTCTGTGGAGACTCATTCAATATATTGAGTATGTAAAAAAATACACATTATTATCATCATCATCATTATATATATTTATTGAAATAAATTATTATTATTGTTATTAGGCCTATTATTATTATTATTAGCAACTGCGGCTAAAGACAATAAAACGAATATATTTCATCCATAAAAAGGATTTTCCACAATCTTAGTTTGAACACTGATTTTTTTTAAATTAAAAAATCACACTGCTTTTTAGCGTTGTAATGCGATCGTGCTATCGAGAGTGAGACCACTGGATCTGTGCGAAACCATTGTCAGTCCTGAATGCATGGAATAGGGGAACTCTGCAATGATCTAGCGCAACTTTGTTCAACTCCTTTCTCCCTCCCGTCTCTCTTCCAGTTGAACGGCTAGCTGGCTCATTGTTGGGAAGCGATGCATGGATACAATGTGAGAATGCCAAGTGACGTTGAAACAGTTCCCATGTGTGAAGGAGGAAAAAAACATAACGAACCCAATTGAAGATGGAAAAGAAAAACCGATATATATTTTTGCGTTGTCGGGATAAAGGAAATATTGACATTTCATCAATGCATTTACGTCTACATTAGTTTAAATCTGTAGGTCTGGAGGAGGACAATATTGAACTGTTAGACTAATAAAATAGGATCGAAATCTGCATACATTTGTAACAGTTGAGAAAAATTGATGTCTTAGGTCATTTCGATTTTCAAAATCGAAAACCCGTTTTGTCAATGCATGAATGAAACAAATAAAACATGCCTTTATGGATAATTATATTCAAGATGTATGGACAAATGACATTTTTTTTTTCTTCCCAAATCTAATTATCACTTCAAGTGTAGGATATCGCTAGATGTATCAACTAAACATAACGTTGCGTTTGTACAGAAACAGACATGAAAAAAAACGTATATTAATTTGGTGCATGCAACCTGGGTGAGAATATAAATTCTTGCAACAAAAATGCAAACGATCTTTAACATGAATCCCTAAATACATGCTATGCACCCACACCTTAGCGTTGAAGCACATAAGCCCTAAAATAAGACATTTATACATATTTTTAGTATCTGTACCATCATATTCTACTGGGAAACGTTACACTGTGACTGAAAATAGTGTATTGAATAATCACAATTCGGTCACTGTGTCTTTGTAAATCAATATTTTGCTTTTATTTTACAAGCTAGACCCATATGCCACATTCAACATTCATAAGCATCTCCTCCCATCATGCACCCAGTCTCCGGTGGTAGGAAAAGTTCGGTGATATCCAGAGAAGATAGCCTAATCGAGTTCGGCTAATAATGCACATTGACGATAAATATGCAAATCATTGGTTTGTAAAGGAACGTTTTAAAAGGGTGGGTGGTGGGGGGGGGGGGGGGGGGGGGGGCAGTTGTAGGCCTACTAACTTTCTTGATTTTGAAATGAATTCTTAATTGAAAAAATAAGCCTAGGCCTAAAGGCTACTGCGAGTTCAGTCTTTCAATCGGCTTCAAAACAGGCATTGCAATGTCATACATTTTCTGCACTTGAAAATCTCATAGGAACGTAATTAGCATACACAAATTGCATTATGGGACATTTTCTTGATTTTATATCATTGTTTTTACCTGTATGGTGATATAAAGTTACAAGTGTAAATTTAAGGTTTTGTCAGGATTCCTGTAAGGTGGAATCTATTGCACAACTACACAATTCATGATTGATTGCCTCAGTGTGAGGATATCTAGGGGTCCCACAAACCATGTCACCAAAAACCAGAACCTGTTGATAAATAAATTCCCATTTGTCCTTTAAAATGAGCCCAAATGAGAAAAAAAATGTCAAAAAAATGTCTAGGCCTACATGATCCAACACATCTGCCATGACTGCGGTAGAGTAGACTAGAGTTAAATTCCGCTCCAAGTGTTAAGAGACACCCTTCTATTTGACCTGCCCACAGCCCACTTTATTCGGGACAACATCTGTGACAACCAAACAGTGTTGCCAAAAACACAACTGTTTGTTTTCTTCTTCTACTCCTTGAAGTGAACAATATGTCACTTCATTTTCCCGCTAGTTGGTATAAGAAAAATGGGGAGAGCGAAAAGGAGTCTGTCTTTTTGCAGAAAAGCAAAATATCGTTTGGGAATGGAGCTATTGTGAGTGTAGGCTACCAAAAAGTAATATCGAGGCATTTTGTCTCTTAGAAAATAATGTCTGATCAGCTCACCCGTCAACAGACGTCATCCCCCAAACGCTGTCAAACAAAGCTGAAGTGGAATGGTCTTTCAGCTTTCAGAGGGTCTCTCTGGGAATACCGCCTTCTACTTATTTAATCATCATATCCCCGAGAGCTCGAGCCTCTTCATTAATTATGGGCGCAAAAAAATCAGCCGAGCTGTTTCTGTGTAGGATGTGAGCGAGGCGTTTGCTCTGTTTTGGCGCGCATGGGAGTCTTAAGGCTCGTGACCGCTCTGGGTAAATTTTTCACAAATTACCCACATTTCTGGGCTCATCTGACGTGTGGCGTTTCGGTTGGCTTAGAAGATCTTCAGTGCAAAGAACAAGCAGAAGAGGTAAACTGAATGTTTAGATATATTTGACACTTCTAAACCGTTCATATTGGATGAACTTTTTATAGGCCAGAGCCGACCCAGATGAAGTGGCAGTGGGGTGGGTGATTTACCACTATTAACCCCCACTCTACCCTCAACCTCACGGACTGTTTTTCTATTTCCCATGGAGCTCTCGGGGGAGAGATTACACGTGTAATTTTCAGCTGTCTGATGTTTTAAGTGAACCCCAATACATAAATAAAACAGTTCTATGAAGAAAAAACATTAACGAAGAATGATGAACTGTGAGGTGGTAGGCTCCTTCTATAGGAGATTTAAGCATGATCTGGATTTATACGTGTTCTATCAGCAAATAATTATAATGCACATGGTTACACAACAATATGGTGGGTGAATGCAAGGTTAAGGGGTTCACTTCAAAATGAAGAATTTGGGTATTTATGGGGTGTGAACTTCAGACCACATAAACCACACAAATTACCTTGTTAACGCAAAAATCA
The DNA here is from genome assembly GCF_029448725.1 of Salvelinus fontinalis. Lineage (NCBI taxonomy): Eukaryota > Metazoa > Chordata > Actinopteri > Salmoniformes > Salmonidae > Salvelinus > Salvelinus fontinalis. Next base: position 34,845,737 of record NC_074699.1, read on the forward strand.
TCTTTGACGTCTAATGTTTTTTTAAAGAACATTTGTTTCACCTTTGCGATATTTTATACAGCCTGCACTATCCTGTAGGTCTGACAACTCCGATGTGTTGGAGCAAGTTGTTAAAGTTATAATTTTGTAAGGAATATTTAAACTAGGGGGAAAATCAAGTAGACACTTTTTTTCATAAATATAATTTGTCGACTATTTATTTAAAACTTAAAACATACAAATACAAAAGGTAATTAGGCCAAATATATAAATAATATGCAAATGTATTATTTATTTATTTTGTATCATTACATTTTAGCGTCTATGTTATTATCATTATAAAATTAATTCCGTAATTACTTTTTCAAATGTTTAACTTTTTAAAGTATTTCTACAAAAACACACTTCATACCCCAGAACATCTCAAGCCACTGACAACACCTTGACTCCTGTAAGTCCTGCCCATTGAACGGTCTGTTCTAACAGCAGTGTGGTCTGAGCTCCTGACCCTGTGACTGGAGAAGGACCCTGTTCAGTGGCCCTGTAAGGGCTCACTGGTGCTGCATGCTGGGGGCCCCTGCCCTGCCCCGGAGGAGGTGGCATAGGCTCTGGCTACTGGGTACACACACACACACACACACACACACACACACACACACACACACACACACACACACACACACACACACACACACACACACACACACACACACACACACACACACACACACACACACACACACACACACACACACACACACACACACACACACACACACACACACACACACACACACAAGGCAGGAGGGAAGTATTGTGGCCAGCCCCTCAGCTAAGCACTGATCACAGAGCAGTGAATAAAGCAGCACAGTCTGGAGGAACAGAGGAGACGCCAGCACACACAGATCTTGGCTCATCTGGTCTTCCCTGTGTGAGTGTGTAACCAGGACCCTCCCGGTGGTTACAGGACTGGATATATCAACCACTGAACTTTGTCATCCTGCTGGCTACTTTTAGTGACACACCACAGCCACAGGATGGGCCTTTAGCTCTCTACCTTCTACCTTCCTTCCAACAGGTTCAGCCCAACCTCACTTTCAATTCGTGCATATATGTACATAATGTATTTCAGCAGATTTTGTGCAGGATTGATATGGCAGTAGGGTTTGTAACAGAATTTTGGAAGATACCTGATAATTATATTTTATTGAACAAAACAGAGCTATGTCTAAAAAAACACACAAAAACACTTGGGGATATATCAGTTATTTCAAGCACCTTTTCAAAAGGAAATCCTAATCACAAGTCTAACAATGGTAAATAAAACCACGAGGAAACACCTTTAAAGCAACACAGCAGCTCTTATACAGATAAGACCCAATATTATTACATTATTAATGGCTCTGATGAAGATTGATGAAGTGTTTTCTTTCAGTGACTTCAGAGGGTCCAGTAGAGGGGGGATGAGAAGGAGGAGGGGTGGAGGGTACCGCGCTGCCTGACTGTTTATTTACATTTGCCCTTTTTAAATGATCCCTTTCTGTCCAACATCTGGTCCACATTACCTCACAGATATCTGTCCTAATGACCACTCCGTCTGATTCATCTCTCCTCTCTCTCTCTCTCACACACACACACACACACACACACACACACACACACACACACACACACACACACACACACACACACACACACACACACACACACACACACACACACACACACACACACACACACACACACACACACACACACACACACACAAACACAGACACAGACACACAAACACAGACAGGCACAAACACCTGGGAGGAGACTTAACCCTCCTCTCTCACACCACCACCTTGGACATCCTTCCTTCTTGCCCTTTTTGTTGTTCTCCAAGTCAACCATTTTCTCTGATTGCATCCCAAATTGCACCCTATTCTCTGTATAGTGCACAAATTTTGATCAGGGCCCATTGGGCTATGGTCAATAGTAGTGCACTATTTTAGGGAATAGGGTGTCATTTTGGATGCCACCCCTGGGTTTGGTTTAGCCTGACGGATGCAAATGGCCACTTACTTAATTGGATCAGTTCCCAAGATGGAGATAAACTGGTGGTGCTTTTTGACAAGTTATTTTCAGCTGCGTTCAGTTCAGTGGTGTGTGTAGAGAACGCTAATGAGGAGGAGAGAGGAGAGGAGACACGGCAGCATAGCTGTCCTCAGTCAGAACTCTGAACCAGACTTCTTCCCTGAAACACAATAAGGAGACGGGGACGCAGGTCCCCTTGTGTGACACCACGCTCTACATTCCAATTAAGAAGAGTGCCCGTCGATGATGCAACACAGGAGTTGTCCAATCAAACGACAGAACACGGAGCGCACCAATCTGAGCCTGCCTGCTCTTTCAAGAACAGGTAGTGGATATTTTCATTCAACAGATAAATTAGTCTGGGAATGAAATTGAAATTCAAACGGTGCCTAACACGGGCAAAAAAGGAAAAGGAAATCAGTTTCATTCCATCCTGTCTGTGTCTGTCTGTGTTGCGCTCGCTTAATACCTGGGTGCTTCAGACATTGGCAGATGATTATGGATGCAAACATGGATGCCGTCATACCAGTTCTGCTGTGTTGCCTCCCCAAAATCAAGTGGTGGCTGTGTGCCAGAGGGGGAGAGAGAGTTGGCTGAGGTTCTCTAATTAACAGGGTGGTCTACAGCCTGGCCCAATAGCTAATCTCATCAGAGCAGAGCTTTAAACAGATAAAGACCACCCTCCTCTCATCTCCCTCCCTCCCTGTGTCCCCTCTCCCTACTCACAGCCGCCACCCCAAGGACTCCCTCTCTCCCCTCCCTCCCCAAACCTCCAACCACGCCACAGTCAAAGTCGCTAATACCTGGAACAAGCAAACATGGCTAGCAACAGACCAGGGCTCAAATAAATCGATTGACCTCATTTTCAATAACAGTGCTGTTTCCAGACAAATGGATGATTTGTTGGCCCCATATAAAACGGCCATCTGGATGGAGTGTACAGTACAATGCAGTACAGTGCAGTGCAGTAGGTAGCAGACCTGGGTTCAAATACTATTTGAAATATTTGAAATACTTTTGAGCATTTGCTTTGGCCTGCCTGGATTGGCAGGTAGGCAAGGTTTGCAATTTTCAGATTTTTAAATTGGTTCCATTGTAACAGGCAAGCGCAATCAAACCGGTTTTAGGTATGTGAAATAACTTCAAATACTATTTGAACCCAGGTCTGGTAGCTATGCATCACCCGGCAGCACAGCTGGCACAGGCTGAAGCTAGAAGGTTACAGTTAGCATCATCCCTGCTGTAGCATCTGGCTGAAGCTAAAATAAACCAATACCGGTGAGGAGATTATGCACTAACTGAATTTTGCACATTCTGGTCTCAATCATATTAGGCCATAATCCCAATCAATCTTGACACTATTCTGATCCAATCCAAGCCAGCCCTGCATCCTTCATAGACATAATGTGTATTTTATTCAGTTATCAAGTCACTTTGTAGCTCTGGCCCCTTTTGTCTGAGAAATAAAGAGAAAAAATGATTCCAAAACAAATCCCTGACAGAGCTTCAGCTGTAGTCAAAGTCCTCGTCCCACACACAGTCCTTTTGTTTTGGGGGGCTGAAATCGGCGGCATCGTGGTTCACACTAGCTGCACTGCCTGCACTTGAGGTTTTTAAAGACATCTGATTTATTAGCTTGTCAAGGGAAGCATTGTTCAAGAAGGCAATCAAAAAGCACTTACCTAGCTGAACAAAAATTACTGCTTTTTCTCTGGCTAATTTGTGTAACTCCCATGGAGGGGGCTGGGTAAAGAGTTTGATGAGGCATAAAATTATGATTAATGAATTTATTGCCCCACTGCTCATCAAACTGTTGTAGTATATACTTCTCCCTTTTTCCTCTTTCATGCCGATGGTGTCAGGGAGACCGGAGCGACTGAGAGAGAGGGACAAGAGAGGGATGGTTTAGTGCTGGCCCTGGTCGCCCCCCCAGTCCTTAACCTGTGTGACCTGACAGGTATGTGAATGTAACTGGGGCAATGCCAGCAGACTGGGAGCACAAAGGACAGTTTAATAGGAGGTTAAACTGGAAACAGGAGTAAACCCGCTGCAAGGGAACATGCTCTCAACTTTCAGGCTCTGATCACTTTGTGGGAAAAGCCAGCAGTAACCAGATCCAACAACGCCACCCCTCCACCCTTTCTCTCTCTCCCTCTTTCTTTCCCAGTAACCCCCCTTCTTTAGCCCTCGAAAGAAGAAAAAGCCAGTGAGTAAGCAACAAAACCAGCAAGGAATTAATAAAAAATCAACATGAACACAAACTATTGAGGAAACAATCACCTTTTTGTGAATTGAAAGAGGCTAGCGTAGGAATAAGCCATTATTGTGTTCACACACACACACACACACACACACACACACACACACACACACACACACACACACACACACACACACACACACACACACACACACACACACACACACACACACACACACACACACACACACTCATTCCAAATTATGATTAACGATGGTGGGTGTAGGGGGGGGGGGGGTAGCAGGGGTAGAAGAGCGGTCGCCATGGGGTCAAAATCACTTCTGCATATTTGCTAAATAAGCCTCCGTCTATCCCCCCCTGTACCTCCTCCATACACCCCTCTCCCATAACTCCCATGCAATACATCCCTCTGTCTCTCAGTTCAACATTGTATAGATGTTTACACTTGATTACTCCACATGCCTTTCTCCCCTCTTGCTCTTTGGGCAATTGTGCTTGATTAAGTCCTCACTTGTTCACCATCGCCGGGAACACTAAAGAATGCATTGTTTCTATGCACTGCAGATCCTCCCTTGGAGCTTTCGTAGATATCCCCCGATAGGCCTGTTTCTGCATTCACAGATTCATTAGGTTGGTCTCTTAAATACATCAAAGGGCTTCCATTCACACAATAAACTGATAAAAGCAATTATGATCCAATGCTGTATGGTATCTAGATCGCATGGGATGTAGCATTAGATAATGAGCAGGCTTGATGACATAAGAATTCTGCGAAAGCTCCCTCTCTTTCTAGAATAAATATTCTGCCTTGCATGCAAGGTTTTCCTTAACAGTATACTATGAATTATCATAACATTGATGAATGAAGTACAGCAGGATATGGCGCATATTACAGAAAAAGTAAAATTCTTTCTTATGATTGACATACACTCCTTACAATAGTCAGAGGCCTACTCAACACAGTTATGCTTAAAAGGCTTGTATATGTTCAACATTAAATGTCACCACTTACATTCCTTTAAATATTAATTTCCTTCATGCACTCCGTCATTCCCTTTGACAGTGGTTGAAGAAGGGATAGGCGGGGCTGTATGATTGTGATAACCTAATTTACTGAGATGCATGGAGGAGATTAAATACATTTGTCAAATAGGAGAAATTAAAATTCTCTCTGCAGCACTGAGTGCCTGATATTACCCCTCTCTCTCTCTCTCTCTCTCTCTCTCTCTCTCTCTCTCTCTCTCTCTCTCTCTCTCTCTCTCTCTCTCTCTCTCTCTCTCTCTCTCTCTCTCTCTTATTCTCTCTCTCTCTCTCTCTTATTCTCTCTCTCTCTCTCTCTCTTTCTCTCTCTCTCTCCCTCTCTCTCTCTCTCTCTCTCTCTCTCTTATTCTCTCTCTTTCTCTTTCTCTCTCTCTTTCTCTCTCTCTCTCTCCCTCTCTCTCTCTCTCGCGCTCTCTCTCAGCAACCCAATCAGCATATGCAGATAGATCATATTCCAATACATTTTTCCTGAGCATGTTTCATATTTATTCGGGATAAAAAGGGAGAGGCGGAAAGTGGTTATTAAACAAACGATTGAATCATCAGACTGAGAAATAGCTTTAGAAATAAACTTTCTGAGCAAATGTTTTGCTCCACAATCCATTTAAACTCTTTAACAAATGTGTATATAGTCGAACCCAGTTCACTATACAGCATGCATTTGAATGGGAGCAGTCAAAATGGAATACCTCTTCTATCAGGCTATTGCTGAACTTGATCTTTTCATCAAAGATAGTTGTTTTTTCACCTACGATTGAATATGATTGTGATCGTCCACACAATTTTTCTCAAATTAACTCAAACAAATTCCAGCTCTACATATTATGCAAAGGTTGTAGAAATGGTCAATAGTTTGCAATTCAAAATGTAATTCCTCTAAGAAAATCGTAGAGTTATAATATCTAGTTCCAACCAGAAAATACATCCCTGTGGAATTCTAATAAGAGTGTTACTTGTATATAATTTACCGCAGTAACACAGTAGTCCTAATCCTCTGAGCGCTCTGGGGGCTGGCCTGTGTGGGGGGGGGGTGTGTGGGTTCATACACAGTACCTGCAGCCAGTGGCTGTCATCACTTTCATATTTAGCTCAGTTACTGCACAAACACAGAGCAGAGCTGCATAGAAACTACCTTAAATTAGCAACAGAACACTGCCTGCTGCATGTGAAACGTACCTCCAAGTCAGCATTTCATTGCACTGTGTACTCCATGTACAGTATATTATGTATATGACAAATAAACAAACTTGAACTTGAAGTGAATTTACTGGCAATGACTTCTTTTCAATTCATCTGCAGTTTGTTCAAGATCAAGACAGATTCATCTCTGAAAACAATGATTGAGGAATTTAATATCGCTAAAGCAAAAAATGGTATTATTAGTTTTTACTTCACACAAATTACAGTACCTCCGTCCCAAAAAATACTAGGCTTATAAAATACCCAATATTTACACTACCATGTTTGTGTGTCCCAGCAAATTCACCCGAGAGTTGAAGTGCTCCTCTGTGTCAGATGGGAACACACATTTATTACCACACAGGGGACGATCGTTCCCCCTCTCTCTCTCCTCTCTACCCCCCTTCTCGCTCTCTCCTCTCTATCCACCCCCCTCTCTCTCCTCTCTACCCCCCTCTCTCTCCGCACCCCCTCTCTCCTCTCTAACCCCCGTTATCTCTCTCTCCTCTCTCTGCCCCCCCCCTCTCTCTCCTCTCTACCCCCCTTCTCTCTCTCTGCTCTCTCTCTCCCCTCTCTTTCTTTCTCTCTACCTCCAGTCCTTGACCTGTGCACTGACTCTTCCAAATGCACTGTGTTCATTAGCAGGTTGACCACTACACCTCCCGCTTCACCATCATTAGTAAATACATTCAGTATTGACACACATATAAAATATAAAAATCACTGACACATTATGTCATAGAGCAGTTTTACCCAGAGGGCAATGTGGGTTTCAGTCTCAGCGTCCCATTACACTAGCCCCAAGCCTTCCACCTGCACCAGTCGATAGGGAGTAAAACTCTGATTTACGGTCAGAATCACACGGACAGAAAACCCTAAAAGACGTATTGGGGCTCAGCCGCACAATATGTTAAGGTTAGACAGTCCTAGTTCGCACGCATAATTGCTTTAATGTGGGCTATTAAGCCTAAGTGCATATGATTTTACTGTTTGCCCTACATTCGACCTGATGATTACGTTGATCAATACATATGATTTGTAAGTCGCTGGCCATCGATCGAATAGTAAAATGTTTGACCTTGTGTAAAGGAGCTCTTACTGCAGGCCAGTGACACTCAGAGGAAACAGGGAGGCTGGGCGACAAATAAGAGAACAGGACAAACATGGCTGCTATTTCTAAAGACACACAGACCCCAAATGTACTGTGTTGGCTCCGATATTTCCTTTTCACTTGTCCCTTTCCAACACGTTTCCAACAACTATGGTGGATGCGTAAACATCCTAGTGCAGAACAGTCTCTTCAAATTATGGGTGATTGCTGCTGATTTGAAATGTAAGAAATACAAAATAAACAAAGATTCACAGACAATCAGTAAAAAGTCCTAGCTGAGTCTGTTCAAATCCCCAGGGAACCTGTAAAGTTCATAATCAGCCCGTACAGCTCTGTGGTGTTACACACACACACACACACACACACACACACACACACACACACACACACACACACACACACACACACACACACACACACACACACACACACACACACACACACACACACACACACACACACACACACACACACACAACCACCACCACCACCACATCCTCCCTCCCCCTCTTTCTTAAACATGCACATCTTTAATATAGAGAAGCATCGCACCACAAATCACTTGGTAACATTCAAAAGAAGGCTTTGTGTGGCCTGGGAAGATATGCTGCTTGAGGCATAATTAATAAGTCTAGCTGTCAGAATAATTCCTATTCAATGAAGGCAGATTGAATTTCTGCAGGCAGGGTGATGCAGACTCAGAGAGGAAGAGGCAGGCAGAGTGATGTAGAGAGTGAAGCATAGGCCCTTTCTGGGCATATTGCCTGTTATATGAGGCCCTTACTGGGCATATTGCCTGTTACATTAGGCCCTTACTGGGCATATTGCCTGTTACATTAGGCCCTTACTGGGCATATTGCCTGTTACATTAGGCCCTTACTGGGAATATTGCCTGTTACATTAGGCCCTTACTGGGCATATTGCCTGTTACATTAGGCCCTTACTGGGCATATTGCCTGTTACATTAGGCCCTTACTGGGCATATTGCCTGTTACATTAGGCCCTTACTGGGAATATTGCCTGTTACATTAGGCCCTTACTGGGAATATTGCCTGTTACATTAGGCCCTTACTGGGAATATTGCCTGTTACATTTGGCCCTTACTAGGAATATTGCCTGTTACATTAGGCCCTTACTGGGAATATTGCCTGTTACATTAGGCCCTTACTGGGCATATTGCCTGTTACATTAGGCCCTTACTGGGAATATTGCCTGTTACATTAGGCCCTTACTGGGAATATTGCCTGTTACATTAGGCCCTTACTGGGCATAGTGCCTGTTACATTAGGCCCTTACTGGGCATAGTGCCTGGCTCTAGCTTCTCTCCATACGGTGCCTTCATTTGAGTGTTATGCTGCGTTTGGACACGAGACACACAGACACTCCAGATCAGGGCTTTGGAGTCAGAGTGACTGGAACAGAATAGATAGGCCTGTGCTGATTACATTGACAGATGGCTAAGCAGTGGAGCTATCTTAGGCTGTACTCTTGGAATGGTTTGAAACATTCTTTGTGTTTTGGCAATAGAGTAGTGTGATATGTGATCCATCACAATGAATGAAGCAACAGTGTTTAAAGAGCAAATGATCTGTTTTTTTTATTCTTGTTGTGTCACGTTTAAACTGATGGCAATCAGATACCCGTACTTGGCCTGAACACCTGTTTTCCCAAGCAGAATGTCCCTGTCATATGTACTAAATGGCAAGACACTGTAAACGTCTAAGTATCTCTCCATCCTTCATTACCTATATCATTCCATATCAGTCTTTGTCTTTGTGTTGTTCTCACAGCGTCTCTTTCGCTCCACAGATGGGGTGTATGTGACTGTGTGTGTCGGCATCTGTGCATGAGCCTGTGTGTGTGCCTACAAGCTTACCTGTGTGCGTGCTCACTTGTGAATAGTGTGTGTGTGTGTGTGTGTGTATGTGTGTGTGTGTGCGTGCGTGCGTGCGTGCGTGCATGCATGCATACGTGCATGTGTGCTCGCAGATGTGTCAGTATATGCTTGTATGCATACGTTGGTTCATGTGTGTGTTCTCAGTCTACCTGTGTTAGAGCCAGGTGCTGAGGGACCTATTAGGAGGCATTGGACCTGGATCAATAGAGAAAACATCAGAGAGAATGTGAATTCCCAGCTTCATTAGTCAACTCTGTGTCTGGTCAATGAGGTGGTGTTAAACACCTTCACTCCTGTGTACACCAGATTAGCACTGTCTGACGCCATCCAGTGTAATGTACTGGGTGTATAAGGAGAAATGGTGTAGAGGTATCCTATGCGTGTTCATGCGATATTAACACATTGTTAAATGTTCTACACATTCACCTACCTACCACATAGAGGATACATTCCAAAAAAAATCTAGATGTAACACCTTTAAAGACTTTATACACATATTTAATTAATATTATACACTGAGTATACAAAACATTAAGAGCTATTTCCATGACATAGACTGAATCCAGGTGAAAGCTATGATCCCTTATTGATGTCACTTGTTAAATCCACTTCAGTCAGTGTAGAAAAAAGTGTGGGGGGCAGTGCAACTCAATATTAGGAAGGTGTTCCCGAATGTTTAGTGTACTCAGTGTATATTTTAAGTGTTGAGGAATGAGACAGGGATGTCTTCTGTCTCCATATCTGTTAATTAACGGCATCGTTCATACTCGCAATGAAAATTGTGTTTTATTAACAATGTGCACAAAGTCATTTGATCATCTCAACTCTCTCTGATCTCCCTGTCATTCATGTATGTCACCTTAGATGTTATTGTCCATGTATTAACTTGTATTAACTTGTCTAGCATCTCACGTTTCCTCCCCAAGCTGACAACTGAACACAGATATTTCTGACCAAGGGATGGGTCAAAGTTGGAGTGGATTCCATCTGCTTTCTGTTTCTGTGTAAACCCAACCAACAAGCTAGCTGCTAGGGTAACAGGAGCACCTCACAGCAGCGTGATCAAGGTAGCATGAGTACACTACACAGGGCTATTAGATGTAGAGTGATACGGTTGAAGCTGCTTCTTGTGAACCTCACCGCCACTCACCAGTTTACTGTTGAGGTGAGCTCTGGAATACCAGGAAGGTAGCCACTCGAATTGAGGTGGGGGGGATTGTACGACACACACAACACTGGATAGTTAGCCCAGCTGTGACCTCATATCCCCAACCTAGTCTCTTGCTAGCCTCCGCCCTGTTCAGCTAAAGTCTGATGCCATTCACTTCCCTCAATCAAGCTCCAGTCGAGACGTGTGTTGCATTAGGTTGCATCGTCTCCCTGCCTCCCAACCTAGTTATTAACCCAAACAGTTGCTGTCACTTGTTTGTGTTTCAGTTTTAATTGCATCTGGATGTTATGTCTCATGTGAACACAGACATTAACGTTTCTCTTGCATGGTATAATCAGTTGTTCAACCACAATACCATACAGACAGAACAGAGACGGGAGGGGAAATAACCACATGCAATCATGTTTGCTGCACATGCACATTTGGGTGAGGCCTGAGTGTGTTTGTTTGTGTGTGTGTGTGTGTGTGTGTGTATGTGTGTGTGTTTGTGCGTGTGTGTGTGTGTATGTGTGTGTACTGGGATCTAAATAAGGCCTCTATAGGCCTCCTGAGGCCTGAGATTGTGTTTCAAACCCACACAGTATCACACCCCTCAATAAGCTCTGTTTTTAATGAGGGCAAATTCAATCTGTGTCATTTTCTCCCGACCCAAAAATATCCAGTGTCATTAAATCATCCAATGAAAATGCACTCTCTCTGTTCAAAACCAAAAGACATACCATAAGACATATCATAAGACCATCAGTCAGTGAGTACAGCTCCTGGGTGAGAGACAGTATGACATGTATGGTGATTCATGATGCAAAAGGTACTGGAATCAATCTATCTATAACAGTCACTCTTCTGTTCAACGCAATGACGACAAAGACCATGATGCTACCTGTGCCAGAACAGACATGTGATATGACATCTGAGGTCCCTGGTTTCTCTGAGAGCCTTTCTACTGCGTATATGACCATCAAAGACTTCTCTCTCTCTCTATGGCCGTTCAACCCTTCTGTCAAAACCATTCAGATCTGTCCAGTTGCTACATTCAGTGCTACAGATGTAGCACTGAATGTAGTACTGAATTTTTGTTGTTGTTGTAAGATGGCGCCGGAGGGTAAGGTTGCCGTTTTATGGGCTCTTAACCAACCGTGCTATTTTGTTAGTTTGTTCGCATTGTTTGTAAATTGTTTGTTATTTTGAACATATTGTTGCTGCTACTGTCTCTTATGACTGAAAAGAGCTTCTGGACATCAGAACAGCGATTAATCACCTTGAACAGGACAAAGAATTGTTCATTAATGAGTCGGATGAGAGGGATTTACTCCAGACACCCGACAAGGCCCTCATCCCCGTCATTCGCAGGAGAAAGAGTCAGCGGGATCGCGGAAGGAGATCGGGGTGACTTGTAAGGATCCGGCGAAGAGTGGCTAATCTTCCTTTGCCATAGGTACTATTGGCCCAAGTACAATCACTAGATAATAAATTGGACGAACTGCAAGCACATATATCTTATCAACTGGACATTAAAAACTGTAATATCTTATGGTTCACCGAGTCGTGGCTGAACGACGACATGAATAACATACAGCTGGTGGGTAATACACTGTATCTGCAGGATAGAACAAGCAGCCTCTGGTAAGACAAAGGGTGGCGGTCTATGTATATTCGTCGAAAACAACAGCTGGTGCACGATATCTAAGGAAGTCTCAATGTTTTGCTCACCAGAGGTAGAGTATCTCATGATAAGCTGTAGACTACACTATCTACCAAGAGAGTTTTCATCTATATTCTTCGTAGCTGTCTATTTACCACCACAAACCGATGCTGGCACTAAGACTGCACTCAATAAGCTGTATATGGCCATAAGAAAACAGGAAAACGCTCATCCAGAGGCGACGCTTCTAGTGGACGGACGTTAATGCAGGGAAACTTAAATCAGTAATTATATATATATATATATATATATATATATATATATATATATATATATATATATATATACAGTTGAAGTCGGAAGTTTACATACACTTAGGTTGGAGTCATTAAAACTCGTTTTTGTCACGAATCCCGCCGAAGATGGTGCCTCTTCCTGTTCGGGCGGCGCTCGGCGGTTGTCGTCGCCGGCCTACTAGCTGCCACCGATCCCTTTTTCTGTTTCATTTAGTTGTGTCTAATTTGTTGCACCTGTTTCGTGTTTAGGTTTGGTTGTGGGCTATTTCAACCCAGTTGGCCCGCCGGCTTTTGTGCGGGCTTGTTTTTCTGTTTGTGGTGTTTGGTTTATTCTTGTGGTGTCTGTTCCTGCTCAGTTTCGTCCTGTTTGTTTGGACTGGGACTTTACGCGCCCTTGTGTGTGTGGCGTGACCGTCTCTCTGGTTGTATTTGGAATTTTAAAAATCCACATCTTTTGGAACTACCCTGCTCTCTGCGCCTGACTCATGCACTCACCACTTATTGAAGCCGTGACAGTTTTTCAACCACTCCACAAATTTCTTGTTATTAACAAACTATAGTTTGGGAAGTCGGTTAGGACATCTACTTTGTGCATGACACAAGTCATTTTTCCAACAATTGTTTACAGACAGATTATTTCACTTATAACTCACTGTATCACAATTCCAGTGGTTCAGAAGTTTACATACATTAAGTTGACTGTGCCTTTAAACAGCATGGAAAAATCCCAAAATTATGTAATGGCTTTAGAAGCTTCTGATAGGCTAATTGACATAATTTGAGTCAATTGGAGGTGTACCTGTGGATGTATTTCAATGCCTACCTTCAAACTCAGTGCCTCTTTGCTTGACATCATGGGAAAATCAAAAGAAATCGGCCAAGACCTCAGAAAAAAATTGCAGACCTCCACAAGTCTGGTTCATCCTTGGGAGAAATTTCCAAACACCTGAAGGTACCAAGTTCATCTGTACAAACAATAGTACGCAAGTATAAAGACCATGGGACCACGCAGCCGTCATACCGCTCAGGAAGGAGACGTGTTCTGTCTCCTAGAGATGAACGTACTTTGGTGCGAAAAGTGCAAATCAATCCCAGAACAACAGCAAAGGACCTTGTGAAGATGCTGGAGGAAACAGGTACAAAAGTATCTATATCCACAGTAAAACGAGTCCTATATCAACATAAACTGAAAGGCCGCTCAGCAAGGAAGAAGCCACTGCTCCAAAACCGCCATAAAAAAGCCAGACTACAGTTTGCAACTGCACATGGGGACAAACATCGTACTTTTTGGAGAAATGTCCTCTGGTCTGATGAAACAAAAATAGAACTGTTTGGCCATAATGACCATCGCTATGTTTGGAGGAAAAAGGGAGAGGATTGCAAGCCGAAGAACAACATCCCAACCGTGAAGCACGGGGGTGGCAGCATCATGTTGTGGGGGTGTTTTGCTGCAGGAGGGACTGGTGCACTTCACAAAATAGATGGCATCATGAGGAGGGAAAATTGTGTGGATATATTGAAGCAACATCTCAAGACATCAGTCAGGAAGTTAAATCTTGGTCGCAAATGGGTCTTCCAAATGGAATATGACCCCAAGCATTCTTCCAAAGATGTGGCAAAATAGCTTAAGGACAACAAAGTCAAGGTATTGGAGTGGCCATCACAAAGCCCTGACCTCAATCCCATATAAAATGTGTGGGCAGAACTGAAAAAGCGTGGGCGAGCAAGGAGGCCTACAAACCTGACTCAGTTACACCAGCTCTGTCAGGAGGAATGGGCCAAAATTCACCCAACTTATTGTGGGAAGCTTGTGGAAGGCTACAAGAAACGTTTCCCCCAAGTTAAACAATTTTAAGGCAATGCTACCAAATACTAATTGAGTGAATGTAAACTTCTGACCCACTGGGAATGTGATGAAAGAAATAAAAGCTGAAATAAATCATTCACTCTAATATTATTCTGACATTTCACATTCTTAAAATAAAGTGGTGATCCTAACTGACCTAACACAGGGAATCTTTACAAGTATTAAATGTCAGGAATTGTGAAAAACTGAGTTAAAATGTACTTGGCTAAGGTGTATGTAAACTTCCGTAACTCCTGTATTTACAATTTTTACCCTGTTTTCACCCCAAATTTGTGGTATCCAATTGGTAGTTACAGTCTGGTCTCATCGCTGCAACTCCCGTACGGACTCGGGATAGGCAAAGGTCGAGAGCCATGCGTCCTCCGAAACACAACCCAACCAAGCCGCACTGCTTCTTGACACAATGCCCACTTAATCTGGAAGCCAGCCGCACCAATGTGTTGGAGGAAACACCATGAACCTGGCGACCGTGTCAGCATGCACTGTGCTCGGCCCGCCACAGGACTCGCTAAAGAGATCCCTGCCGGCCAAACCCTCCCCTAACCCGGACGACGCTGGGCCAATTGTGCGCCGCCTCATGGGTCTCCAAGTCGCGGCCGGCTGTGTCAGAGCCTGGACTCCAGAATTAGTAGTGGCACAGCGAGCACTGCGATGCAGTGCCTTAGACTACTGCACCACTCTGGAGACGTAAATCTGTTTTACCTCCTTTCTAACAGCATGTTAAATGTGCAAACAGAAGGGAAAAACTCTAGACCACCTGTACTCCACACACAGAGACGCGTACAAGCTCTGCCTCGCCCTCCATTTGTCAAATTTGACCATAATTCTATAATCCTTATTTCTGCTTACAAGCAAAAACTAAAGCAGGAAGCACCAGTGACTCGGTCAATAAAAAAGTGGTCAGATGAAGCAGATGCTAAGCTACAAGACTGTTTTACTAGCACAGGCTGGAATATGTTCCGGGATTCTTCCAATGGCATTGAGGAGTACACCACATCAGACACTGGCTTCATCAATAAGTGCATCGATGGCTTCGTCCCAACAGTGACTGTATGTACATACAGTATCTCAACCAGAAGCCATGGATTACAGGCAACATCCGCACCGAGCTAAAGGCTAGAGCTGCCGCTTTCAAGGTGCGGGACACTAACCCGGAAGCTTATAAGAAATTCTGCTATGCCCTGCGACGAACCATCAAACAGTCAAAGCGTCAATAAAGGACTAAGATTGAATCCTACTACACCGGCTCTGATACTCGTCGGATGTGTCAGTGCAATCTCTATTGCACTCCACACTGTCCTTTCCCACCTGGACAAAATGAACACCTTTGTGAGAATGCTGTTCATTGACTACAGCTCAGCGTTCAACACCATAGTGCCCACAAAGCTCATCACTAAGCTAAGGACCCTGGGACTGGACTTCCTGACGGTTCGCCCCCAGGTGGTAAGTGTAGGCAACAACACATTTGCCATGCTGAACCTCAACACAGGGTTCCCTTAGGGGTGCGTGCCCTCCTGTACTCCCTGTTAACCCACAACTGCGTGGCCAAGCACAATTCCAACACCATCATTACGTTTGCTGACGACACAACGGTGGTTGGCCTGATCACCGACAACGATGAGACAGCCTATAGGGAGGAGGTCAGAGACCTGGCAGTGTGGTGCCAGCAAGACAAAGAAGATGATCATGGACTACAGGAAAAGGAGGGCTGAACACGCCCCCATTCACACCGACAGTGCTGTAGTGGAGAAGGCCGAGAGTTTCAAGTTCCTTGGCGTCCACATCACCAACAAACTTTCATGGTTCAAACACACAAAGAAAGTTGTGAAGAGGGTACGACAACACCTTTTCCCCCTCAGGAGACTGAAAAGATTTGGCATGGGTCCTCAGATCCTCAAAAAGTTCTACAGCTGCACCATCAAGAGCATCCTGACTGGTTGCATCACCGCCTGGTATGGCAACTGCTCGGCATCCGTCCATAAGGGGCTACAGAGGGTAGTGTGTACGGCACAGTACATCACTGGGGCCAAGCTTCCTGTCATCCAGGACCTATACACTAGGTGGTGTCAGAGGAAGGCCCAGACAATTGTCAAGAACTCCAGTCACCCAAGTCATAGACTGTTCTCTCTGCTACCGCACAGCAGCGCCAAGTCTAGGTCCTAAAGGCTCCTTAACAGCTTCTACCCCCAAGCCATTGGACTGCTGAACAATTAATCAAATGGCCACCAGACTATTACATTGACCCCCTCCCACCCCATTTGTTTTGTACACTGCTGCTACTCGCTGTTTATTATCTATGCATAGTCACTTTACACTTTATTTTTTACTTTAGTTTATTTTGTAAATATTTTCTTAACTGCATTATTGGTTAAGGGCTTGTAAGTAAGCATTTCACGGTAAGGTCTACTCCTGTTGTATTCGGCACATGTGACAAGTAAAACTTGATTTGATCTGACCTTCCTAATATTGAGCTGCAGCCCTTTTTGCCCTCAGAACAGCATCAGTTCGTCGGGGCATGGACTCTACC
The DNA here is from genome assembly GCF_029448725.1 of Salvelinus fontinalis. Classification (NCBI taxonomy): domain Eukaryota; kingdom Metazoa; phylum Chordata; class Actinopteri; order Salmoniformes; family Salmonidae; genus Salvelinus; species Salvelinus fontinalis. The sequence continues at coordinate 34,862,747 of NC_074699.1, forward strand.
AGATGTTGAAACTTTCCACAGGGATGCTGGCCCATGTTGACTCCAATGCTTCCCACAGTTGTGTCAAGTTGGCTGGACGTCCTTTGGGTGGTGGACCGTTCTTGATACACACGGGAAACTGTTGAGTGTGAAAAACCCAGCAGCGTTGCGATTCTTGGCACACTCAAACTGATGCGCCTGGTACCTACTACCATACCCAGTTCAAAGGCATTTAAATGTTTTGTCTTGCCCATTCACCCTCTGAATGGCACACATACACAATCCATGTCTCAATTTTCTCAAAGCTTAAAAATCTTTCTTTAACCTGTCGCCTCCCCTTCATCTATACTGATTGAAGTGGATTTAACAAGTAACATCAATAAGGGATCATAGCTTTCACCAAGATTTACCTGGTCTGTCTATGTCATGGAAAGATAAGATGTTCCTAATGTTTTGAAGACTTTGTGTAAATGGTTGTGTATCATGAACAACATGGCTGCCACCAAGAATACAGCTAAATAAAACATTGACATTTTTATTTCACCTTTATTTAACCAGGTAAGCCAGTTGAGAACAAGTTCTCATTTATAACGGTGGCCTGGCCAAGATAAAGCAAAGCAGTGCGACACAAACAACACAGAGTTACACATGGGATAAACAAACGTACAGTCAATAACACAATAGAAAGGTCTATATACAGTGTGTGCAAATGTAGTAAGATTAGGGAGGTAAGGCAATAAATAGTGGGGTGATAGATGTGCAGAAGATGAATGTGCAAAAATAACAACTTGGGGATGAGTTAGTTGGGTGGGCTATTTACAGAGGGGCTGTGTACAGGTGCAATGATCGGTAAGCTGCTCTGACAGCTGATGCTTAGCTGATGCTTAGTTAGTGAGGGAGATATAAGACTCCAGCATCAGTGATTTTTACAATTCGTACCAGTCATTGGCAGCAGAGAACTGGAAGGAAAGGTGGCCAAAATAGGAGTTGGCTTTGGGGATGACCAGTGAAATATACCTGCTGGAGCGCGTGTTACGGGTGGGTGCTGCTATGGTGACCAGTGAGCTGAGATAGGGCGGGGCTTTACCTAGCAAAGACTTATAGATGACCTGGAGCCAGTGGGTTTGACGACGAATATGAAGCGAGGGCCAGCCAACGAGAGCATACAGGTCGCAGTGGTGGGTAGTATATGGGGCTTTGGTGACAAATGGATGGCACTACAACCAATTTGCTGAGTAGAGTGTTGGAGGCTATTTTGTAAATCGCCGAAGTCAAGGATTGGTAGGATAGTCCGTTTTATGTTTGGCAACATGAATGAAGGATGCTTTGTTGCGAAATAGGAAGCCGATTCTAGATTTAATTTTGTATTGAACATGCTTAATGTGAGTCTGGAAGAAGAGTTTGAAGTCTAGCCAGGCACCTAGGTATTTGTAGTTGTCCACATATTCTAAGTCAGAACCGCCCAGAGTAGTGATGCTAGACGGGCGGACGGGTGCGGACAGCGATCAGTTGAAGAGCATGCATTTAGTTTTACTTGCATTTAAGAGCAGTTGGAGGCCACGGAAGGAGTGTTGTATGGCATTGAAGCTCGTCTGGAGGTTTGTTAACACTGTGTCCAAAGAAGGTCCAGAAGTATACAGAATGGTGTCGTCTGAGTAGAGGTCGATCAGAGAATCACCAGCAGCAGGAGCAACATCATTGATGTATACAGAGAAGAGAGTCTGCCCGAGAATTGAACCCTGTGGCACCCCCATAGAGACTTCCAGAGGTGCGGACAACAGGTCCTCCGATTTGACACACTGAACTCTATCAGAGAAGTAGTTGGTGAACCAGGTGAGGCAGTCATTTGAGAAACCAAGGCTGTTGCGTCTGCCAATAAGAATGCGGTGATTGACAGAGTCGAAAGCCTTGGCCAGGTCGATGAAGACGATGGCGGTTATGATATTGTTTAGGTCCTTGAGCGTGGCTGAGGTGCACCCATGACCAGCTAAGAAACCATGCTACTAGGTACAGGAACACGAGTGTTAGCGAGGCCTCTATCCCTACTCCCTTGAATTTAATGGATGTTGACACAAGAAAAGAAACAGCTGTGAGAATAATAAGCTTGCTTTGGGTATATCTTTTTGACTGTGCATTTTAGCACGTTTAATTTAATCACCCATTTACCTTATTTTAATTAGTCTAGAACAGCAATATAAAGGCATTCAATAAAGAAGTCTTTCCATGCACCAGCCTGCGTTGTTTCTGAATTCATCGCCCTGAATATCTTTGGGAAATAATATTGTTTTCCTGTGGATGGGGCCTAATCTACTCAGTCATGGTGGTTTGAAGAGGGAATGTTTTCATGTTTTAAGAGGGTTGGTTCCAGCTCTCTCTTTCTTCCACCATACCGCAGTCATCTAACTAAAGAGGGGGCTTCACTTTTCCTCTCCCTCTTCCTGCCTGTCTCTGAGGAGAAGAGTGTAGGGAAGGAAGGAAGGTTGCAAATTACATTACACCCTGTGAGAAGATAACAATCACCAAATATATTCTGTAAAACCAAAGCAGCATCAATAAAGGTATCCAATATTTATCCATACATGAACAGTACTATGTAATCTCTGTAATAATGTACAGCTGTGAATTACACCCTGTGAGAACCTGACTAAAATCTCAATATGAATACCAGCGGTGTCACTAAAGATTTCCAATATTTATCCGTAAATGAACGCTACTATATCATCTGTGTAATGACATGTTGTCCCTCCAACCAAGAAGACAGGAGATAAAAGACAGACAGGTTGTATCCATTACAGGGCCTAACCCTTTGGGCTAAACCCAGAGATTATCTCCCCTTGGCCCTGGCTTCCTCAACCAACACAAAGCCCAATAGAGCCACAACAGTTTGACAACAGTCAAGTACAAGAGTGTGCACGTAGTGGGAAGAAGAAGCCAACACAGAGACTGCAGCAGCGCCTCCGGCCTTGTGGCTGTGGCTCTCAGGTGTCTGCAGCTTTCTCTGCAGGTATGTGTTACCATAACAGAATGGTTAAGAGGGCGTCTTGTAGAAGTGACCGCTCCGTCTCGACACACTGACTACAGTGTGATCAGGGGTGCCTGGCCGATTTAGCGCAGTCTTGTTAGAGTGAGCATTGCACAATGTAAACTGTCACGCGGCTTGTAATGTGTAATTGAACTTGGAGCCATTTTGCTCGAGCTTGAGAATATTCAGACGAGGCTGATGGTTGGGTTTCACTCGGAAAAGCTGACCAGATATCCTGCTTGTTGTTCGCGTTAAGCCGTGTTTTCAGAAGAGGGCTGGCGCCCGGGGAACAACTTCTCTAAGTCACCGTTTTCCATATGGATACAAATGGAGTCCAATGGAGTCTGGTGCTGCACCCTTCTCTGGTGTCCACAAACCAACACCCTCCCAACTCCTCTCGCTCCCCCCTCTCCCCACCGTCACCACACCCCACCCTTACCACACCCTCACCCCTCCCTCCTCTCTGGACATTTTTCTCCTCTGGAACTTTCATTATGTAAAGGGTATAAAAATACAGCTAGCCCTGTGAATTTATGGCTCTTTCAGAGTTGCCATTAACCTGTTGGGGATGGGGGCGCTGTTTAGACTATTTATGCTAATGTGGCTAATTTTTTAAACGGCTTCCCACAAAATCCTTGATCGTACAATATGCATATTATTATTATTATTGGATAGAAAACAGTCTATAGTTTCTATAGGAGTTGAAATTTTGTCTCTAAGTGGAACAGAGCCCATTCTACAGCAATTTCCCTGACATGGAGTCAGATTTGAGAAACGTTGGCCACTTTTCTGAAGTCATTTAAACGGGCACTGTCGTTGCTATGACTATACGGACACTTCTTACGTCTTCCCCTGGATGCCTTTACGTGATGACGATTCCAACGGGCTCGATTGCTCGTTCACAGGCCCTACAAATGAAAAAAACCTTTAGCTAGCAAGTCTTTTCTTGCTGCGTAACGCGCGTGGAAGACACCGACCCTCTCCTGTTCCAAGCATTAGTTTAGCCTGTTATATTTCTCCGGTCATCTTTTCACTCGTTATAGGAGTTACAAACATCACAAAGTAGTTAATTTAAAGCGTTTTATAGCAATTTATATCCGTTTAGTGCGATTTTGGGACATTTATTTTTGCAACGATGTGAAAAGTTGGTCACGCTTTTCAGTTCATCCCGAACGTAGTTGACATTTCCACATGGCAAGAGGACAGCTTTCCACCAAAAGACGATTTCTCCCAAGAAAGGATCCTTTGCCCAAGATACTGATGGAAGAACAGCTCAAGGTAGGACATTTTTATTATGATAAATCGTGTTTCTGTCGAAACATTTTAGTGGCTTAGGACGCCATGTTTTTTGACGTAGCTTCGCTTGGCGCAAACTGTATTGAAAAGTAAGGATAAATTAAAAAATGTAATAACGCAATTGTATTAAGAATTAAATTGTCTATCAATCCCTGTCCACCCTATATTTTTTAGTCACGTTTATGAGTATTTATGTATAAGAGTAGATCACTGTCTAAGTGGCGCAAGGACGTTTTCTTTACCAGCTTGTCTACATTTCACATTGTCTAACCATGATTTTGGTGGCTAAATATAAACATTTTCGATCAAACTGTATATGCATGTTGTAATGTGATGTTACAGGAGTGTCATCGGAAGAATTCTGAGAAGGTTAGTGAAAAAATTAATATCTTTTGGCGATGTTGACTTTTATCGCTCACTTTGGCTAGAATCAATGCTGGGCTGCTAATTGCTATGTGCTAAGCTAATATAACGATTTATTGTGTTTTCGCTGTAAGACACTTAGAAAATCTGAAATATTGTCTGTATTCACAGGATCTGTGTCTTTCGATTCGTGTATGCTGTGTATTTTTACGAAATGTTTGATGATTAGTAGTTAGGTAAACACGTTGCTCATTGTAATTATTCTAGTCCATTTGTGATGGTGGGTGCAATTGTAAACTATGCCATCTACCTGAAATATGCACTTTTTTCTAACAAAACCTATCCCATACCATAAATATGTTATCAGACTGTCATCTAATGAGTTTTTTTGTTGGTTAGGGGCTATAAATATCTTAGTTTAGCCGAATTGGTGATGGCTACTGGTGTTGGTGGACAAATAAAAGATGGTGGAATATGCTAATGTGTTTTTAGGTAATAGATGTACATCTTTACATATTGTGTCTTCCCTGTAAAACATTTTAAAAATCGGAAATGTTGACTGGATTCATAAGATCTGTGTCTTTCATTAGCTGTATTGGACTTTAATGTGTGAAAGTTAAATATTTTAAAAAAATATTTTTTTTGAATTTCGCGGCACTGGTTTTTCAGTGGGGGGGGGGGGGGAGTGCCGCTAGCGGCACGCTGATCCTAGACAGGTTAAACATATGAACTTTTTAGCTATGAACATATGAACTTTTTAGTTTGCTGCTGAAACCAGAGTAGGAAAACAGAGCAACCAAGAGTTTACACAGAGCCACCACAACATAGAGGCCTGCAGTCACCAGCCTCCCACTTATACTCCTCTCAGCATCAAGGCTGTGTTGTCCATGCACTGACACATACACACGCACACACATGCACACACGCACAAACACTCTTAGAAAAAAAGGTGCTATCTAGAACCTAAAAGGGTTATTTTGGCTGTCCCCATAGGAGAACCTTTTGAAGAACGCTTTTGGTTCCAGATATAACTATTTTGGGCTCCGCGTAGAATCCTATCCACAGAGGGTTTAACATGGAATCCAAAAGGGTTCTACCTCGAACCAAAAAGGGTTCTCTTATGGGGACAGTCGAATAACCATTTTGGAACCCTTTTTTCTAAAAGTGTATTCACAAATTCTCTCTCTCTCTCTCTCTCTCTCTCTCTCTCTCTCTCTCTCTCTCTCTCTCTCTCTCTCTCTCTCTCTCTCTCTCTCTCTCTCTCTCTCTCTCTCTCTCTCTCTCTCTGTCTCTCTCTGTGACAAACTGATTGTTTATAGATTCTCAGTACAGTTAGTCCTTTCTCTTCCTGTAAACAGTAAACTCCTCCTGTCTGTCTTTATATCTTTACCTCAGACTCCAGGGACACATTACTTTAAACACAGGGCCTACCAGGCCACTCTGCTGCCTGCCGGCCTGCCTGGACACATGACTCAACGATAATGACAGTATTGAGTGTTTTATAGAGAGACATAATTACACTCATCTAAACCTTCCATTCTCAGGAGTTTATGTTCCCCCTCTTTCTTTCTCCATCTCCCTCATCCTCTCTCCCCTTCTCTCTTTTTCTACTCCCCTCAATGTCTCTCTCTCTCTCTCTCTCTCTCTCGCACCTCTCTCTCTTCTTAATGACAGCTGCTTTTCCTGGGAAAGTGCCTCTTTCTCAGACGATAATCTATCGCCGCCCTCTCTCCGCTGTGCCGTCTTACATGTCGCTACATGGTGACTCAGTGCTGTAATTCCGTCATTAGCTGGATAATGTGTTTGCCGTTTCTGTGCTAAAGCTATCAGTGCCAGCTTCGGTACGACCCCGGGGCAGCTAGTGGGCCTGAGTAATGCCAGTCAGTTTGGCCTGTATGCCTTGTAAACAGGACTGGGAAAGCTCAGTTTGGAGGAAGAACTAAGGCCACACTTTAATCAAAAAGTACAATGTGTTATGATGTTGTCCATGATGTCTACTTATAATGTGTTATTTTAAGGAATGAGTCTGTTGAAAATGTTCACTTAGGGGTCTGTGGATTGACTGAAGGGTTACCATGCTCTGCTGGGTAGCATCTAACCTCCCCTAACCTCTCCTCCCTCCACTGCCCATAGACACACTGGTGTCTGTATGAGCCTGTTTTAACCCTGTGTTGACCAGGCACTGACCTCAAACTAGGGTTCAAACCAGTACAGTAACACCCCTACACTCTGGGTCACTGTAACCCAGTCTGGCTGTAGGGGAGCATTAACATCCCCCAGTGTTCTGCCAGACGCACATACGCACACGCACACGCGCACACACACACACACACACACACACACACACACACACACACACACACACACACACACACACACACACACACACACACACACACACACACACACACACACACACACACACACACACACACACACACTTCTACTAAATCATAAGTGGAATTACAGTAAAACACAGCTTTTATTACCCAATACCTCAAATACATAAAGAGACAGAAAGCCAAATTGATACAACATGCCTATGCTCCAGTCCACACCTGTCTTTTTCCAATAACAAACCCACACAATTAAGTTCTAAACTCCCTCATAAATCTCCCAGGACGCTCATTTAAGCAGTCCCCTCAGGCAGACTGAAGCACACATTTGCTTTTGATTCTGCAGCGTAGGGAGTTTGTTTCCTCCAGAGTAGAAGAAAAGAAAGACTTCGACGTACTGGGTGTCAGTCTTGCGTGAGTGCCATATAGCAGTAAATAATATACACATGTATACTCACACAATGCAAGCACCACACAGATTCAATAGGTTTATAGAAAATACACATGAAAGCAGACGTGAATGTCTACGGACACACATACCACCCCCACCCCCTCCATCCTCCACACACATACCACCCCCACCCCCTCCATCCTCCACACACATACACAATTCAAAGATGAACGTTATTTTTTTCATTTATTTTAGTTTACTTAACCTTTATTTTATCAGGGAGTCATACTGAGACCAAGGGGTCTTTTACAGGTGAGCCCTGAATTACAGAAATTACAGAAAATACACACATCAATATAATTACAAAATTCAAGCAGAAAGAAAAACAGTCATAAAAAACAAAGCCAGTAATAAGGTCCTCATATAACAGGAGCTCTTGATAAATGCCCCACCTGTATGTTTGTGTGGGATTACATGATAGTCCTGATCCCACAGAGGTCTACACCTGTCATACAGCACTGGGGATGGACTGACAGACAGGACTGTACACACCCATGCACACACACACGCACACACACACACACACACACACACACACACACACACACACACACACACACACACACACACACACACACACACACACACACACACACACACACACACACACACACACACACACACACACACACACACACACACACACACACACAAACACACACACACCTGGGTGTAGACTGACTGACGGATGGGACTATCTGTCCTGACAGATAGCAGCCCTGATTGATCACTGAGCGAGCCTCACCTGAGGGCGGCTACGTTACAACTCCATGCCCAGAAGGGTGCTCCCTGCCTGGGTAGGTCTCTCCACCTGAGTCCCCGGGGGTAGATTCCCTGATTCTCTGGATCTGTGTGGAAACAACCTATCACTATCACTGACAGGAGAAGATCAATCTCTAAGGTATACAGTACGCCCTTGGGGACGGCAAATTAATTACACACTCAGTTATTTATCCTCCAATAGAGGCGTCTTCTCTGTTTATCTGAAAGAGACCTTGACAGAACCGCTCTCAAAGACAACTGTCTGTATTGTACTATAGCAC